>NW_020664420.1:10076261-10105684 GCF_002925995.2 Terrapene triunguis | reverse complement strand
AGAGCTGGGTGGATTCGGAACGTGAGTACCTGCTGGTGAGTGGCTTTGAGGAAAAGGAGAACTGTGATGGGAAATGCAGGGCCAAAATATCAAAGCAGCCTCGAAACCTGGGCAGAAACATTCATTTGGAGGCAATGGCTCATGTGAGCAAATGCAGCTTTGTCAGCATGAACATATATTTGGAAGCAATATGTCTAATGGTCAGAGCACATGACTGGCAGTCAGGATACACGGTTTCTACTGCCAGCTTGGCCACTAACTCCCTGGGTGGCATTAGGCAAGTAATTTAACCTCCCTGTGATTCAGTTTCCCATCTGTAAAGCAGAGATAATAACAATTATCCACCTTTATAAAAGTTTGAAATCTTCACATAAAAATAGCACAATGAGAGACTCCTTCTAAGGCCCTCACTTAGACTAGGTGGCTGCTGCAGGAGTGTGAAGTATTATTAATAATTCCAAGGTCACTTGTGATAGTGTTTGATATTTCTGGGCTGTGCTCAGAGTGTACAAAGCATAGCATCACCCTTTCTGCAAGGAGCTTACAGTTTGAGATATGCATGTGGCCCCATTACCATACTATCTGAGCACCTCCAAATTTTCATTGTATTTAGCTTCACCACACCTCTGCGAGGTAGGGCGCTGCTTTTATCCCCATTTACAGATGAGGAATTGAGGCACGGAGAGGCTAAGTGACTTACTGAAGGTCACACAGGAAGTCTAAGGCAGAGAAGGGCTTGAACCCTGGTCTCCCAAGACTGAGGCGAGTGCCCTAACCAATGGACTACTCTTTCACCACTCTGGGTGGCTGTCGTCTTCCTTTTGTCATAATCAATTTAAGCTTCTGTAACCCGTCTGCCAGTCAGAGTTGGCAGCAACCAGGGCTGGGTTCAGTATCTAGGGGTTCCCTTTCAACAATACAACACAAAACCGGCTCGAGCCCCCACAGTGACCTGGGACAATTACACACCACCCCCTGGGGACCTCTAAGAGGCAATACTTCCCCTCTCGCAAGCACAGAGTCTGAGTGTAGCAAAAAAACTTTTAATAAAAAGAGGGAAGTAACTCAGCATTAATTTGGGGAAACACCGCAAACAGGGCTCAAACATAAACCATGAGCAAAAGACGCACCCCCAAGTAAATTGGGCAGTGTCCTTTTCCCTTCAGGTTCTTAAGTCCAGCAACCCAAAAGTCCCTTTAACGTGCCCGTCCCTTCTCTGCACCCCACTCACATTCACTATCCTTGGACAGTGCAGACCCAGAGTTCAGAGGTGCACCTGCAGAGTTCATCTCCCACCCTGGGTTGGGTGGGAGAGGAAAGGAGGCACATTACTTGCTCCGCTGCTCGGGCACTCACTCACCGCCCCGCTCTGCACAGCTCCGCTCTGGCTCTCTCCGCCAGCCGCCCTGCTGGCCACTCGCCGCGCCTTCCGTGCCCACCACTTAACACAGCCCTCAGTCATTTCAGCTATTAGTGGGGGAGCCTCACTGCTGGTGCACACTGGGCAGTCTCTTGCATCACAGACACCATCCCAAAGCAGGTCTAATACTTAAACCTAGATATCAGCGATTTCAGCTCTACAGCGTGTAACAAGACTCTCAATTGAGTCTAAATTAGCTCTTTTATTACACAGTGGAGAGAGGAAGAGTCAAATGGTGTCTGGGGCCCTTAGGCAGGGCCCACACCACCAGGTACAAGTACCAGGTACAAGCTCGCACTCCCTGAACAGCTTATTCTTCTACTTGGTTAATCTACTGCAGGCCCCTCTGCAGTCTCCAGCGTCAGCCTCAATGCCCCAGCTCGCTGCTGCTGCTGCTTTCTCTGAGCTCAGGCGCCTGTACCTGGTGGTGTGGGCTCTGCCTAAGAGCCCATCTCTTAACTCACTGGGCTTTGGAACCCATGTCACCTGCCTAGCGAGTGGTGTTCAGTTGAGGGTGAGTCCCTCAATCAGGAAATGCCAAGTACAGTTCTGCTGCCCTTGATTCACACAACAAGGATAACAACCCTTTATTCCTGCCCCAATAACAAGGTGACTGGGGATCCACACCAGCCAAAAGTGACCATTTGGGCAAGCAATCCCATCCTGCTGAGCACCTAGATATGGTGGGTGTGCCCATGCAAACGAGATCAGCTCCTGAAGTCCTCTTCCACAGCTCATCACTAGATGTCAGGGGAGAACTCATTCAGACTCTGCTTACACTTCCAAAAGGATATTGTGAGTCTTAATTAATGATTGCAAAGTGCTTTGAGATCTTTGAAGGGAAGGTGCTGGAGAAACATAAAGTAGCCTTATAATTAACCGTGTTCGCTGTGGATGGACCAAGTCACCAGGATGTAAGTTACTATGTGAAAATGCAGGGTATGCAACACATGGCCCAGGCACAAGGCAATACAGACGTGGGTGATACACATCGTCCCCCACGATTATCACAACTGACTTTTCTGCTCACCACTTCCATAGTGCCTCTGCCCTCTAGGGAGTTTTCCAAAACTAAGTGCAGAGTCTAGCAGGAGGCCCCGGCTCCATGGCACTGGACAGAGCTAGGGAGCCACTGAGGCAGTGCAGAGGCATAAGGCCCCTATGCAGATGGTTCTGACCCCTGGGAGAACCTCAGGTTTTTGGGCTGAACCATCAGCCCTCTCGCCTCCAAAGAAAAAACAGCAGAATGATGTGCCCTGGGTGAGGACCAACATCACTTGAACTATGGTGGGGACTTGGGTAGCGAAAGGAAGATGGGGGATGCCAGACTGTTATATAGTTTAAGCCAAAGGAATGCAAACCCCACCCATCCTTTTGGTGTCGAATAGCACACGCAGGAGCTGCCTTCACTTTGGCTCTACCCATCTCTGAGTGGGATCTTTTCATTCATGTCATCCACAAACACATTTATAGTTCATCCAGCTTCCAGGAGCATTTGAGGCAGTTTCCAGGAGTTGCCCCTGCTTGTTAAAGTAGCAGCTGCCACTTCTGCCCCCACGACACACCATAAGGTTAGCCTAGGGCTCGCACTCCCTGAACCATGAACAGTTCTTTCTTATACTTGGTTAATCTACTGCAGGCCCCTCTGCAGTCTCCAGCGTCAGCCTGGATGCCCCAGCTCGCTGCTGCTGCTTTCTCTTAGCTCAGGAGCCTGTTTAAATTTTAATTAGAGTGTATACATACACATTGATACACACACAGCTCCTAGCTGACGTGTTGCCATGGTCTTTCTTCAGCACTATGAAAGTCTCACTCTGAAGGTAATTGTTCTATCAGCAGTTCCGCTGCCACCAGCAGGTCTGCTTAAATGTCAGCCCCAAAGCGCCAGCATTTAACTACCATATTATTCACACTCCACATAGCTGAACAAAAGCACCAGTTAATAGTCCAAAGTCATCAAAGGGAAAAATGGGCATATTTTTTTCATTCATAGGGTTTTAATGACTCAGTGACATTGCTATTCTTCTAATTTATTATCCATTTATCAAGTTGGGAGAGGAAATCCTGGAAAGTGTCTAGCGATTCCTGAATTTTACCTGAGTAGGGAAAAGCAAACATGGAGGAACACTGAATTGTTGAAAGATGTAGGGAACACATATACATTGTTACAAACATCTGTGCCACGTGCACTGGATATTTTGCACTCCAGAGCAGGTGGGTGGAGGCTTAGCACAGATGCTGCAATCTAACCTGCCTGAAGCCATGTGTTCTCATTAGGTGCATGAGGATTTGCGTCATTGCAATAATGATGCTGTCATGCAACACACACAAATTTTGTACTGCAATATTTTGCAATTAATAGGAACTTTAAAATCCAATTGGTGCTGCCTGTAGGGCTTACGTGGATGAGGTGGTGTGGCACAGAGGCAAAAGGTTGAGGCAGTGCAGTCTACTGGATAGAACACTGAACTGGGACTCAGGAGTTCTAGGTTCTATTTCCAGCTTGGCCACTGGGTGACCCTGGGCGAGTCATTTCACCGTTATGTGCCTTAGTTTCCCAGTGTGTTAAATGGAGCTAATGATGCTGACCTCCTTTGTAAAGCACTTTGAGCCCTACTGCTAAAAAATGCTATAAGAGGGATGTATAGTTAACTGTTATTTTATTTGATGGCCACATCAGTCCTGAACGCTCCCCAAGAGTGTTGAGATGCCCACATCACTCACCACCGCCATCCCAGAGCACCAATAAAACCATGCCGCGCTGCCCCACATTATAGTCGGTACATGCCACATATTGTACAGAGATTCTATTTTAGAATTATTTAAGAGAGTTTGAAAATATTTTTACTAGGACTATTTTTACATCCCTCCGTCTGAAAAACCAGTTGTTGTTGTTATATTTCATTAACATAAGTCCAGCTGTACAAAGTTTCTTAAGGGTTAATGCATTCTACAAAGCAGATACATAGCAACTATCCTGGCATGTAATAACACAACTTTAAAGTCAAGTCACAGTGTCCAAATATTATGCTATTCAATAATGGGAGTGGTGGGGAGTTTACTCCTTAAACCCATTACCCCACAATTACTCAAAGGGAAAAAGGGAGTGGGGCAAGTGGAAGAAAACCATGCTAGAGCGAGAGAGACTAAACATATGACAATAAATATATTTCCAACTTGTAATAGACTCAGCATATTATTTAATTAAAAAAACCCTATTAAGATCACTGCAGTTTCCCAGGGGGAAAAAATATTTAAATTGGTTAAGCAGCTTACACTTTGCAGCAGCTACTATAATCCAACAAACAAGTTCTGTCCCAGGCACTGAGATCAATTGAGAGTAATGATAGGATTAATATTTCTTTATGATACTCCTCCCATGAAGCCAGCTTACGGGGTCACCAAGCAATCTAGATCACATTCACGGCATTTAATTATCCTAGCAGGCTAAACAATTTCACAGTCTATAGCTTATGTACTCAGAAATGTTTAAATAACTAGCCCCAGCAATACATTTACGGGGGAGGGGGTGGAAGAGAGAGAGAAAATGAAGTATTGCATATTGTAAATCTAGAAAATTGAGTTAGCAAAATTATAAAAACAATTTGATTTTAATTATGTATGACGTTATGTAATGCTAGAATGAAAATATGCATTGTGGTTAAATTTAATATCTATCCTTATTCATTCTGTTTCTCAAAGATGCATGAGACACATGGGAATGAGTTTATAAAAGCTATGAAGACAAGGTAACTACTCAAGTTTGAATTAAAAACCCCATTGCTTTCCTCTTCTCTTGGTTTCATAACCTGCATTTCTTACCTCGTTATAAGGAAAGGAAAAGCCATCTATTACATAGCACAGATATCTGTGGCTCAGGTTGTCTTGGGTTGATGCTACCTGGAGACATGTGTGCTTACCTGTGATTGGAACAGATAGTCTAGTGGACTGATCTTGGAGTCGGTAGACCTGGCTTTTCACAACTCTGCCAGTGATTCACTGTGCCACGGAAAAGCCATTTAGCCTCGCTACACCTTACTCCTTCCCTCTGTGCAATGGAGACAATGCATATCAACTTTGTCTTGCACTCTGAGGTCTATGGATGAAGGCTCCATATAAGTGCAAATTATTATTGATCATTGTCAAAAGGTGGTACTTAGAAGTGATCCACATCTTCAGTTTGCTTTGAGATTCATAGATTCCAAGTCCAGAAGGGGCCATTGTGATAATCCAGTCTGACCTCCTATATAACACAAGCCATACAACTTCCCCAAAATAATTCCGAGAGTAGATCTTTTAGAAAAACATCCAGTCTTGATTTAAATCTTGCCAGTGATGGAGAATCCACCATGGTGACCCTTGGTAAGTTGTTCCAACGGTTAATTACTCTCACTGTTAAAAATGAACACCTTATTTCCAGTCTGATTTTATCTAGCTTCATCTTCCAGGCATTGGATCATGTTATAGCTTTCTCTGCTAGGTTGAAGAGTCCATTATTAAATATTTGTTCCCTATTTAGATACTCAGAGACTGCGATCAAGTCACTTCTTAGCTTTGGGATGAACAACACATAACTTTGGGATGAATTTCAAAGGGATTTTGAATGACATGCATGAACAATAAGTCTACCCTCCGTTTTTGCTATTATCCTGTGATATAAAATTCTGATGGAGGAGAACTGGAAGAGTTTTCCTCCCAATAAATACCCAGGATGCAGGTGCCGATACAGTGTGTTGTAGATAGCTTGCACTGCATTTACCTAGTCTTTCTCCAGGCTAGCCCCCAGCCTACCTCAACACTGACCTGGAGGGACCTCCAGTAGGGGGTAGAAGATATTTCTGAAGCTATCCTGCCATTCAGTTCTGGTCGCTGAGGCTGCCAGCAAGTATTCCAGTTAAAGGTGGTGATCTTAAAATCCTGTTCATTAGCAACTGAATTGAGCTCACAATCTCAGCCTGCCCACCAGCACACAAGCTGAGGCTACCAGACAACACACATAGTTCACCAGCCAGCCAGCACTATCATGACCGCAGTGGGCTGGATTTGATAGGCATCTGGGGAAAATGACTGAAATGAAAAGGACATAGTTGAGGACTTCTATTCCAAGTCTCAGTCCTGTCTCTATTCAAATAGTTAAGGGGTGGGGGGAAATAATACTGTATAGCCATAGTCTTTTATATTGGATGCTGACTCAATGGAGGAGCTAGAGGAGCAGTTTGGGAATGGAAAATCATATTTCTTTCATTCTTGTATTATGATACTTTTTCAAATGGTTATAGAATCAGGGCATCAAACCTTCGATCTATATTCTGCCAGGTTTCTGGAACTACAAAGTCAATCACATTCTTTCCTGCAGGAAGCAGATTAGTTACCAACTAATGGCTCTTAATTCACTATTTGTCTTACAGCTGTATAAACTTCTGAATAATGGTATTTATCACAGCCAAGACACTCACCAACAGGATCCTAGAGAAGGAGAGGCAGATGGTAAAGGCTAAAGGGATATTTTCTTTGCTGTCATTTTGGGAGTGCTCTTGAGGTGAAGTGGACGTCCAGTTTCTAGTGATGCTATATTAACTTTCAAATGTTGTCGTCCACATGCCAGATACAGTCAGACTGAGCTGAGGTAAGGAAGCACTATCTATTGATTAGAGACTAGGTCGAGAAAAGCAGGAGCTCCTTAGGTTCTAACTGTAACAAAAAAATTCGCAGTCTGAGCACTGAGGTGGTTTAGGTAGTACACTTCGCCCAGCCGTAATTGAAAAGAAAAGCAGATCAGGAATTCAAATCAGATGCTCTGTCTATTCTGGGAGTAAGGGAGACATATAGCCACTGATCTATGTGGCAGGAATTTGGATGCAACTTCAGATATAAAATCAATCAAATCTAGCAGAGGCAGCCTAATTCTCCTGCTCCCACCACAACGTAAGAGTAACTCCCTGCTTTTGTAATCAAAGGGAGCCAAATGTATCCTGGGCGTATGGAGAACAGGGCTCCTGGTTGGCGTTTACCAAAAGTCGTTTCAGCTTGATGGCTGCTCAGTAGCCTGGATGAAATGAGTTGGTGTTCTAAATCCATTGTCTAGGGGACACACCACAAAACCACCCCACCAGGCATCCTTACTGGGAGTCTCAGCATAGCTGCAAAGTGCTATAGGATGCTTTGATGCTTCCTGGGCATACCCAGAGTTGGGAGGCACCTCACTACCACTGCCCGTATCTGTGCCTGCCAGGGGCTAGCTCCCTGATTGCACCAGGTACAGGCAACACAAGCGCTCCCTTACACAGGCTCCACTGTCCCTTTGCAGGTAAGCAATAGGCACTCTCCAACTCCCAAGACACCTGAATGTCCCCCTGGCATGTCCAGTCCCTGATCCATTGGACATTCCTTTGAGAATAGCAGATCTGTGAACAGTACATCTCAGCTTACCCGTTTCCCATCAGGTGACCGCTCCACTCAGCTCACAGCACTGTGACTTGTTTATAGTGAAAACCATAACAAAGAACAGATTCAAATAGTGGCAAGTAGGTAGAAGTATTGGAAACAGTTGATTACATCTGAAACAAAATCATAATATGTCTTCTAGAGCAGGGGTCGGCAACCTTCGGCATGCGACCCATCAGAGTAATCTGCTGGCTGGCCGCGAGACATTTTGTTTATATTGACCATCCGCAGGCACGGCCCCCCGCAGCTCCCAGTGGCCACGGTTCGCCGTTCCCAGCCAATGGGAGCTGCGGGAAGCGGCAGCCAGCACATATCAGCAGGGACATGCAAGCACCCTCCCTGCCCCGCACTGTGTGTTTCCTCCTGTAAATTTTGTGATCTCTTGTCAACTTCACAATCTTCCCTATCTGGTAGCTCTGTATCAAAAGAGACTTATAGTAAGACACACAGTACACGATAGTCAACCAGGGAGGCAAACATTTCCTACCCCAGCCTGAACAAAATCTGTTTATCACCTTCTGGTGACCTGTCTTAACTTAAATACCTTAAGAACATAGCTTTAGTATAAATTCATCCTTAAATATCATCCGTACATGCATCTTGCACTGATTAGGACAGCTAGTGCATTACTGACTGTTGGTAGAGACCTAACGTCACCCTTTGGTGCACTCTTACGTAGACATCAGACCCAAGGGATCCTTCTAAATCCCTTTGCACTCCTTATGCCCTCTGCCCGTGGGCACCAAGGGGTCTCTGGGTCACAGACACAGAAATAAAACTCTCCTTTCATGCCTAGCAGTAATCTCTCCAGGTCTCAAGGTACCTTGGCTGAATTGCAGACAGCCTGTCTGGATTTGAACACTCCCTCTTAAGTGTTTGGAACCCAAACATTGCAGCATTGTGCTGATGCAGGAGAGCCAGAAAATGAAACTCATTTATTTATATTGTCCAGAAATGAGTGTTTACTCTCTGCCTTCCTTTCAGCATTGGTACTGAAAAGTAAATCAGATTTTTAAAATTTTGTTTTACTGATCTAAGATTATTAGTAACATGGGTAAGGAAATTGGTTTTAAAATCATGCTTAAACATGACAGTGTCCCTTTAAAGTGCCACCTAATATGAAATACATAGGTCTGTTTCACTAGTACCAGCATCTTAGTGTCATTTCACTCCTTTGAAACTAAGGCTTTGTAGGATAAAAAAGTCAGTTCATTTCCAAAGGTTAATCTGATTTGCTGAGCCTCAGCTGAACTATTAATGATTAGCACTGTGGTTTCTATTATGGAAATGCACAGCTAGCAACCGCTATGCCAACAAATCTTTTAAACTGGAACAGCTCATGTTTACAAAGCATCCCATCTGACACCTACTTGTTCTGTTTAGACCACAGGGAAATTTAATTATTTAGGTCTCTCAGTTGCTGCAGAGATATCAAATATAAAATATTAGTCTGTAATTGTAATGCAGCTGTTCAACACAGTGAGAGACACTTCTCCAGCAATGATGACTCAGACTGAGACAGCCACTGTAAACAGACATGCAGTAATCATGATGTTGCCTTCACTTTTGGGTTGTTAGAGGATTTTGTTCATTACAAAACAAAATTCAACTCGAACATTGATCAACTCACAAGGAGTTCTACTGAACACATAATAGGATAGTCTCAGTGACCTAAACCCATTCCAGCTTTAAGAGACAAAATAGGCCACAGTTTCCCAACCTGTACTCAAAAGTCATAGAATATCAGAGCTGGAAGGGACCTCAGGAGGTCATCTAGTCCAACCCCTGCTCAAAGCAGGACCAATCCCCAGAAAGATTTTTGCCCCAGATCCCTAAATGGCCCCCTCAAGGATTGAACTCACAACCCTGGGTTTAGCAGGCCAATACTCAAACCACTGAGCTATCCCTCCCCCAAAAGTCATTGTTTTAGGTCTTCCCTCTTCTCCATAACCCAGAGGACAATGATCTCAACTATCTCAGAATTACATACTGAGTGAGTCATAGGAATGACTAAAGCAGGGGCTGCTAACACACTCAATGGAAAGGGCCAAATTCTATTTTAATTATGTTCCATGGGCTGCAGTACAAATTTAGGACTCCGTATCCCCCTCGATCCATAGTACAACTCCCATTGATGTCAAGGGGGGGATTTGCATAAAGATCCAGGGTAGAATCTGGCTTTTACGTAGTTACTGAACTTTTAGTTATTACTTATTCCCGTATATGTTCAGTATCCTTGTGAATCTCTGATGCTGTCAGCAGACTGAGGAAGAAATCAAGACATCGGTTTAAATCTGGAAGGTTTTCGATGAAGCCATTAAGGCTATTTGTTATGCAGCACTAACGGGCTCAACACTGCACAAGCAAAATAAAGCACAGGCAGCCTTAGCTCCAAAAGAGCTTAGAGTGGAAAAAGTAGGCATGGGCAAGATAGGACACACTGAAAAACAGAAGAGGAAAAATAGGAAGGCTTTTTTTTTTTTTTGGTTATTACGATTAATAGAAGTTCCAGTCTCTGTTATTCAGTCCTCAGTGTCAGTGACCAGGACATAGGCGATCTAGCCCAGTGGTTGGAGCAGGAGTATGTAGCCAGGAATTGGAGCTGAGGGTCAGGACTGGGTTACCTGGAATGAGGCAAGGCAGGGGTAAGGCAGGAGCAGGGCTAGGAACAAGTAGACACAGGAGCTATCACAACTGTGGGTGAACGCTTTGAGGAACCACTGAACTGCTGCAGAGCTTAAGAAAAGGTCTGCTGACCAGTGTTCCCTCTAATTTTTTACGTCCATGTGCGGAATGAATTTTTTTATGTGCACCAATATGGAAGTGATGTGTGACACGTCACCTTCATATTGGTGCACATAACAAAATTCATGTGGTGGGGGTGGTGCCGAGGGATTCAGGGTGCAGGACAGGGTTCAGGGCTGGGGCAGAGGGTTGTGGGGGGCAGGGATGAGGGCTCTGCCTAGAGGTGCAGGTTCTGGGGTGGGGGCCAGGGATGAGGGGTTCAGGGTGCGCGGGGAGCTCAGAGCTGGGGCAGTGGGTTGGGGTGCAGACTCTGGGGTGGGGCCAGTGATGAGAGGTTTGAGCTGCAGGCTGCCCAGGGGCTGCGGTGGGGACAAAGGACTCCCCCCAGCCCTCTCTTGCTGCAGCAGCTCGGGGCCAGGGTAGAGGCGCCTCTCCCTGGCTGAGGCAGCTTTGGTGGGCCTGGGCTGAGGGAGGGGCTCTTCTCCCCCAGTCGTGGCAGGTCCATGCTGGGGGAGAGGCATCTCTCCCTGCCACAGCCCTGAGTAGGGCTTAATAGGCAGCTGCGTGGCCACGCAGCTTAAAGGGAACTTAGCTGCTGACTCTTCCAGCCAATCAGGCAGTGTAGCCAATCAAGCAGACTTCTACAGGCCAGCTATGCTCATTAGGTAGCCCAGAGACTGGCTCTGGTGCAGGCCCTGCTTCCAGACTGTCTTTGCTGCAGGCCGATTCCTGACACTTAGTCTCTCAAGAGCATCAGCAAGATTCATAGAATCATAGATTATTAGGGTTGGAAGGGACCTCAGGAGATCATCTAGTCCAACCCCCTTCATCTAGTCCAACCCCCTTGTCAGATAGTGTCAATTTTAGAAGCACATTTTGTGATGTGGATACTTGTCCTCTGGGTGCTGAGCTGAGATTATCAAACTTGTTTCACGTAGTCCACCAAACAGTAGCAAATTTTTGTCACCATTGACCTGAGCTGGATTTGAACTGGTGAGCTAGAGTTAAAAGGCTCTACATACCATTACCAGTCCAAAAGCCATGCTATCCCCTACTGATGGAGCAATGTATTTCTAAACAGTAAGAGCCTGATGAATAATCCAAGCTTCCAGCATTGCTATCCCCTGTGAAAGTTACAGAGGTGATGGGAATTTAGGAAAAAAAGTCATGTAAACCGAGCAAAAAGATCAATAGTTGGGGAAACCTGGGGATTCTTGAAAGTTAGGGTGAGTGCTGCCAACTGGAAGTGGCCCTCAAGGCAGGATTTATCTTTTTATGGCTGAAGTTTTGTAATTTGGTTTAAAAAATAAATAAAAGCATGCACACTTCTTCTGGGAGAGGGGATAAAGGGAAAAAACCTGTAGTTTCGCCCCTTTATCCAGCTAACTGAAGGCTTGATCCTGCAAACACTTACACTTACTACCCAGTGTAAGTAGTCCCACGTGAGGTGTTATCTCAGGGCCAATCCTGCAGTCAGCTGCATAGCATGAAGCCCTCTGCATCATTAAAGACTCTACTTCAAGGGTTCACTTGCTTGTTAAAAGTGAGAGCAAAAATCTTTACCCCTAACCCAGAAAAGGTGGGGATTTCCATTTCTCAGGGTCTCTCATGTACAGTCTATCATAGGTTTCTGTATTTATTTATTGGTATTAGTGATATGGGCTTTATGATAGCCAGTGTTGATGTAAATTAAATACTCGCTTTATTCCCTCCCACTGTCCGCACAAAAAGAAACAGGTGCTGTCTACTGTGCAAGTTGCCACATCCCCACAAGCTCCCAAACTAACAGGAGGTTGCATATTGAATGAAATACTTACATGAAAACTTCCAACATTCACCTGCCATCAAAGCCTTCTGTTTAACCAAAGGCATTTTTACCAGCAACAGAATGGCAAACTGAATAGGATTTTTCTTCTCTTGTTTGACTGGTTCACTTTGTCTGTAAAGTTCTAAGACGTCTGCTTGTGTTATTAACAAAACAAACACTAAAGCCCACCGGAAACATGAGTGTGGTTGTCTGTGCTCTTTTAAACCAATAGTAGCAAGAAGCTGGGTAGATCATTAGAGAGCCATTTATGCACCGCATTTGGGAGAAGCCACTCTTCAGCTTTTGCAAGCTTCTGATCCTGAATTTGTCTTGATGCCCATTTATGGCAGACAGAGAATCATAAATCTCACACAGGAGTGGGATTAGGTCTTTTGCTTTCTCAAAGAATCCTTTCTTAACAGCAGGAATAGTTTATTTACAGGCTTTTCAAAAGGTATTGATTGCAGTATCTGAGAACCTCAAACATTAATTAGGTACCTTATTCTGTATGGCTCAGCCACAAGAAAGCAACATTCCTCTAGTAACAGATAAAGTATAGGGTGTTTTAACCCTTTGTTCTCTCCCCACAGTGCTCCATGTTTTATGAAAAGGTAAAGTGCTATTAAGTAAGTCAGGGTGGGTTGAATGTCACTCAAAAAGGACAGAGGTAAGGTTGTGGGGTTGGGCTAGTGTGTATTGTAACTCTGTTTCCCAGTACAGGGGTTTAAGTTTGTGTTACCTCAACTGTATTATTTCCTGTTTTTCAGATGTCTAAGTGACAGTGAACATGACATTCTGGAAAAACACAAGTTAGCACTAGGCAACCTTAAGTCTGCATTAATGAAGTTTTTGGGCAATGAATTATATGATGCCATCTCACCCATCTGCTAGGATTGCTATACAAAGGTTCTCACTGTAACATTTAATGTTGCTGACAAATGGATGGAAATAAGAGGAAAGATTTGGTGAGTGCTGACCAATCAAGAAAGGGGTAAATACACGTAAACTGAGAAAAGCTGGGTGTTTGTACTTCAAGAGTGACTCCAGATAACTTACCCCTGTAACACAGTAAGAAGAGTGATTTGAGTGTAGAAACAAGAAATCGTGAGAAGGTGAAGAGACAAGATTGGTGTAATGCATTGGTGTCCCTGATCCAGCCTGCAATTCAGTGTAAACTGCCTACAGAAGAACATTACTATGGTTTTGCCATTGAGTAAAGTGACTATGAAATAGCGGTTATATTTCCTCAAGAGAGTAACAGAAAAGTAATCTAAAACAGTAGCACTGAAGCACTCAACTTCAAGAAAAGGGATTTTAAAATAATGAGGAAATTTGTTAGAATCAGCCTCAGGGAAAATAATTTAGGAAATTAAAAGCCCAGAGTAACAAAATGAAGGCTGCTCACTAATATCCTGTTAATTACAGAAGGCGTGCATTCCCCAGAACAAGAGTGTTAAAAGGATTAGAGATAGGAAAAAAGCTTGTATGGCAAGGTAACCAAGCTTACTCAGTTCAAAGCAAATACTAATGCAGCCAAAGCGACAATGATTGAACAGAACAAACTTTGTATGCAGTGTTGTTGTAGCCATGCTGGTCAGGATATTAGTGACCAGATGGGTGAAGTAATATCTTTTATTGGACCAACTTCTGTTGGTGAGAGAGACAAGATTTCGAGCTTTCTGACCGGAAGAGCTCTGCGCAAGCTCAAAAACTTGTCTCTCTCACTAGCAGAAGCTGGTCCAATAAAACATATTATCTCACCTTACCTTGTCTCTCAGAACAAACTTTGGCAGGAATATTAAGAGGTTAAGAAATGTGAATAGGCAAAGATAATGCAACTTGATTTTGTATATTGTCTCCATTAGATCTGCCACCCAAAAGACTTTCTTTGTGAGACCAACTGAAGACTAGCTATAGGTCACAGACCTGGTCTAGACAAGAAAAATGACCTATTGTTGTCAGCAGCAGGTGCAGCTGAATCAATGGTGAACCTGGTCAGGCTGCAAGCAGACAAAAAACTGTGCTCAGCCCTATTTTAGAAACAGAGGTTAATCTTTGGGAATGCTCCCAGCTAAATCAGTTGTCTTGGTTACAGGACTAGCTGCACCTTTGTCCCCTTTCTGGTCTCTAAGTGCACCCCGCAGCTTTTTCGCCTTGTGCCTTCATCTCTCTGAGGGTGGAATTCCATAATTTACCTGATCCTAGATGAAGCCCTGGGCTACAGCATCCTGTGGATCAACCATGCTTACCAAGCAGGTCTGAATGAGTTTGAGCACCAATGGTTCTTCCTTTTGAAAGCCCGTGACCAGTGGAGAATAGAATGACCAGACAACCTTTTAAAATCAAATTACTGTTTACTTTAACAGTAGGAACAAAGCATTTAGAGAAAAAGGATTTTAAAACAATCTACATGCATCTCTATCTTGCCTTTCTGTGATGGTAAGCGGGACCCTAAATTCCCCGAACAACCCTCCCCTGGAGAAAAAGTATTCCTTTTTAAGCCTGCCCCTGTTCTTTTGATCTCCTGTGTTCCTGGGGATTTTTCCTGCCCTGATGTTGTCTCTTAACAACTCAAGTATTTGTTGGGAAGCGGCTTATCTTGAGCCATTCTTTTTCTTTCTTCCTTGTTTTCCTCTACAGCCCCCTGTAAACTAAACCAACCTATTCATACAGTAAACATCCCACTAAGCAGGTCAACATACAGTATTCATAAATTATTACAGAGCAGCTCCAAATGGATCACACCAGTGGTCAGCTGCAAACACACACGTTCTCAGCAATATGTGGACTGGTGGGAAGAAGACAGAAGAGAAGTCAATCCAAGACAAGCAGAGGGAGAAGGCAGAATATAAGTCTGCCAGATAGGCTGAAGTGAGTTTATGGAGGGGGATCTTGAAAATAGAAGGCATGAATGAATGGGGAGCCAGTGGACTTGTATGATGGAGGTGATTTATTTTTATGATAGATTCAGGATATTAAGCTTTTCATCTATCCTCTGAAACACTCCTGAGAATACAAAGGGTATACTGTATGCTCTTCCACTCACCTATTCCTCTGCTACCCCTCAGAGGTACATGCAGAATGTAGGGTAGGAGAGGCTGAAGAGAGCACACAATGACTGCTGGGAGGAAGGAGTTAGCAATCCTAGACTGAAAGTGCTACTGAAAGCTAAGAGCAATGAAGGGCTCTTCCTCCCTCTCCTGCACTGCTCTTCAGACATAGCTGGCCTGTCAGCTCACTCCAGTATGAGTCCCTCCCCAACCTTCAACTTTCAGTTCCTAAGTCTGTGGGTCCCCCCCACTTCTCCCTTCCCTCTGAACAGTACTCAGAGCTATGAACCCTCTGTGTGCCCACTATGTGGTCCTCCATCTTTGTGAGGGTAACTCTGGTATAGATGTGTTTTAGACTGTAAGCTCCTTAGGGTAGGGCCCAGGATAGAGACTCTGTGTTCTGCATAGTGCTGTGCACATTGCTTCTGGTCAACAACTAAAGAGCAGGTGGACTTCTAAGGGCTGGGAGCTACATGTTAAACATTAATTCAAATTTTAAAAAATCCTTTTGATTATAGGCTTACTTCTAAGGCACTACCCCATCTGTTTGTAGGATTACACTATCGGGTCCGCTGGCATGGACTAAAGTGACTTCTTTAGGCCATTCTAAGCTGTACCAGCTGCCAAAAGATCTAGGGCACAAAATAGCCTACCCATGCGCCCTTTTTTAGCCACTCCACCTACACCAGCAGTCAAAAGTCAGGGTGAAGTAGAAGCCACTATGGTGACTCTCTGATAACCTAGAGAACTATCTCTATACCGGGGAGATTCTCTAGGGGGCAGGCTGTTGGGTTTAGGGCTGCTTTGTGCTCATACAACAGTGTAAAGCAGATGAGAGCATATCCTGTGCTGGGGCCGAGTGGACATAGTACTATACAGAAGAAAGAAACAGTCCCTGTTTTACTCTAAACAGGTCGAGCCTACACTAATGTTTCCACCATTG
Organism: Terrapene triunguis; assembly: GCF_002925995.2. Classification (NCBI taxonomy): domain Eukaryota; kingdom Metazoa; phylum Chordata; order Testudines; family Emydidae; genus Terrapene; species Terrapene triunguis. The sequence continues at coordinate 10,089,275 of NW_020664420.1, read as the reverse complement.
CTAGCACCCAAGGAGCTGCACCTGTGCTAGCCAAATAATGTCACAATCACTACAAATTTTCAAGTGCAGAGACTAAAGTTTACCAAAAATTCAGAAGACACTAGAAATTCAGAGAGAAAATCATTAAAGCTTTTGAAAACCAGTAAGAATTAAGCCAATGATCTATGAAGCCAGATCTCCCTGGTTCACTTCATGTACACTAAACTTTTAAGAAGACAACAGATGGACCCATTTGACAGCTACTCAAACTGAAATTCAGATTGTGCACTCTTTCCACTTACGGCATTTGTGTTGACCCACACACAACATTCATTCAAGTATTACGCAGAATGGAAACAACAGCTTGGATCTCATCCTGTCAGTATCAGAGTCTCAGACAGTAAAAGACTCAAACAAATCCAGCCCTATTGAGCACTTACCCAGCCTTCTTTATTGACCTTTCAATAGTTCAAGGTTCAGTCAGGGTCTTCCACTCATTAAACTATCTCATTATTACTGGCAACATACAAAAAAAGCTATTTTAGACTAGTTGGTTAGTATAACAGGTACAGGCCCAAGGAAGGAAAATAACCTTTGTCAAAACTTTTGTCAAACAAAAACATCTTTAACTGCCTGCAACATTGGAATTTATTGCAAAAACAAAATCTATTCTAAGATTGGTTATATAGAAGCTAGTGGGTAAGCAATGTTCTAGAATAAGAACTCTCAGTGTTAAATATTTTCAAAATAGAAGCCAAAATTTTCAGTTACATTATCATGGTTCTAGTATTTGTTTTGATTAAATGGGTTGGACTGAAGAAGAAATCTGACTGATGAAATGTGAAAAACCAATAGATTATGGAACCATCATCATCAAGTTTGGAAGCATTTATCCACTTCAGAGCTGCATGCCTGGCTCATTTTGGAAACCCCCAAAACAATTTTAGGGTTAGAAGAAAAAGATTGTACAAAAAGTGGAAGAATGGAAATCAGTTTGATGCATTAACAAAATGAAATGCATACCCCCAAACAATTATCCATTGTTAAGGACAATCTCCATTTTATAAACAAAAAAGCAGTATTACACTGCTGAGAATGCAGTTTTTCAGGCCACCACTTGTACAGTGGCTAAGACATCTACCTGACAACCGCATGAAACCACTGCAACCATTGGGGTGTCAATTACATTCATTTCTACCTTGGATTGGTTATTTATAATGGGAGTAAAGGCCAGTACACGACACCAGAATCAAACGACAGTAGCCTAACTCAAAAATTAAAATCAAAACAACTTTAAACATTTCAAGACCGTCAGATGTTTCTAATCCTGGAGAATGAATGCACATGAAAGCAGACTTATAATAATTCAAAGTAGGGAATTTCTATGTATAGTGTCTTCCGACTTTCTGAAGGCAAACAAATCCTTATGCCTAACAAAATATTTATGCCCTTCATCCTGGGCAAAATCAAGTCCAAAACCATATTAGCAGATAACGTAACGGACGAGTCGTGCACCACGGACTTCCCGCACTCTCTGGCAATGCCGGAGGATGTTCAGAATGCTGTGAAAGCGCTTATCCACCTTCAGTTGTGTGAACTCTTTTATATCAGCCTCCACGATAAAAAATTCACCTGGAAAACAAACATACCACATTGAGATGGAAACAAATATTTTATAGGATTAATTTAACATTTCAAAATGTAACACCCCAATCTTTTTCCACCATCACTTCACCTTGGTGATGAAATATACATTCAGGCAGCTCCCAAGTGGTGCACCGGCATCACGCTTTGTCTTAAGAGTTCTGTTCCTGACCATTTTCTAAAATTAAATGCTGGAGGTAAACATGATTTTCTGTCACTGAAACTGTACAGCTGCTGCTGTTTGAAATGATTTGTCAAACACTGAACTAGAGATGCACAATGCTATATATCTTAAAAAATCTGTGGCTACAATTAAGACCATATTGTAAACCATGCAGATATTTTGCTTCATTTTAGTCCTATACTGAACTCAATAGAACAGAAGGGTGTATTTTATAAGGTTCACATGACAGCCCAACCTCTTCCATAAAGCCATTGTATTCTAGCCATTGACTTTCCCCAACTGCAGACCCAGATCTGTTTTGTGGTTCAAGCTCACTTCTGTCTTAAATCAGTTTTTTTACAGATTGAGGCCAGAATTTATATAATGTTACTTTAGTCATAAAAGCTATTTATAGTCACATATTCAAATTCAGTTTATACATCAAATTCTAAATTAAACTGCAGTATCCAGCAAGACAGTTTATTTCTTTAGCACAACATGAAGATGAAGAATATCTGTTGCTATACCTGTTTGCACTGGAAGCTTTTTATGGGGAAATTGAAATGTGAAACTATCCAGCCAGACCACAAATCCTTTATCCTAAATAATACTTCTAGATATTGCTGGATAAAGAAGTCCACCAGGCAGTGCAAATACAAATAGGATTATGTGGCCTAATCAGAAGAGTTTACAGTCTAAGGCCCCAATTCTGCAACTACATCTACATGGGTGCTGAATGTATTTGCCAGATTGGGCTAAATTTATGTCATGATGCAACAAAGGAGTAAGACAGGTCAAGGGTTAAAGCAAAGAGATTACATGGTTACTCAGCAAAGTCTACTGCACAGCATGTTGGGACTGAAGGTCTATTGTTTGATTAGGTATTTTTAAAAAACAAAATAACCAAACAATACATGTGTCTGAGTCACTGCTGATAGGCACTGCAGCAAACATTCGATCCCTGTCCATTTCTGGACGCCCAGATACTGTATCTGCAGTGACTAGTAGGGCCTGTTTTCATTTAAGGTTATCCAGTGAATGATGCTCGGTCTCCTCAGAAGCAGACTTCACTACTGCCATCTATACCTTTGTCACCTCCAGATAGATTATTGAGGACTCTGGAGATTCTGCTGGTAAAGACTTGAGGGGCTGCTAGGACGACGTGTGACACTTCCCAGAAGTACCCAGGGCTGTGACGCACCTCACTACCACCTGCCTTTAGCAGGAAAAAGCCCTTTTCTGTGACTGCCAGGGGGTCAGCTCCTCAACTTCACTGGCTACAGACAACACAAGCACTCCCCTCTAGGCCTCGCAGGCCCTGCTGTCACTCTACAGGTTAGTGATTGGCACATTCCAACCACCAAGCCCTCTGAGCATCTCCCTGGAGCATCCAGCCCCTGGTTTCTCGACACAGATTTGCTGCTTCCAAAGACCCTAGTTTACCAGTTACACCTCAGATCACCACTTCACTTAACCCACAGAACTTAGATAGGTTTATAGTGAAATCAGGTATAAGTTGAGAACAGAACAAGAAGCAATGGGCCTAAATTGCAGCAAGGGAGTTTTAGGTTAGACATTAGGAAAAAACTTCCTAACTGTAAGGATATATGAGCACTGGAACAAATTATCTAGGGAGGCTGTAGAATCTCCGTCATTGCAGATTTTGACAAACACCTGTCAGGGATGATCTAGATAATACTTAGCCCTGTCTCAGTGCAGGGGACTGGACTAGATGACCTATCAAGATCCCTTCCAGTCCTACATTTTTATGATTCTAATAGCAAGCAGAAGTATTGGAAACAACCATTTGTTTACATATAAAATAAAATCATAACATGCATTCTAGAGCCCAGACTTTATTAACTAAATCAGTGATACTCAGACCTCACTGGTACAGGAGCCAAATCAGCAATCAACATTACCCAAAAGATCCATTTATATATACACACATATATATTTATTTATTTATCATTCTCACAGCAAATAAATTAATAACTTAGTGCAAGTTGGTAACTTAAATGGTTAATAACATAGTAAAAGCATCCTGACTGGTTAATAACTTAGATTGGTTAATAATTAAAATCACACAGTGTTTTAATATCATGTGCTGCAAAGAGCCACAGGAGATACATTAAAGAGTCAATTGCAACATGCGAGCCTCAGTCTGAGTATCACTGAACTAGATACTCTTATATCTTGTAGAGTAACGCTCACCCAAAATCCTAGAAGTGCTTTATAGTCAGGTTTGCTGTGACTCTCCTTTCTTAAGACAGACATGTTGTCAGCTTGTCTCCTAGGTGAACAATTCAGTATGTTTCTTTCCCCCCAAGATATACTAGTCTCACCCTTTGTCTTTACTCATAAACTGGACACAACTGCTGTTTGTTTCATCTTGTAGATTTCCTTTCTTGTAGCTTTCACAATCTCTTATTTTGCCTGTGCCTCGGTATGCAGATAGGCATACAGTGTGAGTCATATAATACACAATACTCAAATGGCCAGACAAAGAGATAGGTGTCTGTTACCTCCTGCCTGAAAGGAACATTTCCAAGGTATGTCACCTCCTGGTGATCTGCCTTAACTCCAAGAGCTTAAGAACATAATTTTTAGTATAGATACATAACTCCTTAATATTATCTGTACATACACTTTACAACAATTATGACAACTTGTGACTAGGGGCTCTCAGTAGGGACTTTACATGGCACCCTTCAGTAAATTATTATGCATATATCTGACGCAGGGGATCCCTGTAAAACTCTATGCCATCCACCGTGCCCTCAGCCCATTGACACCCAGGGGTCCCTTGGTCACATCATGATAACTTGGTTCTATGCTGGCTGCCTATTCTCATAGACTCATGGACTTTAAGGTCAGAAGGAACCATCGTGATCATAGAATGTCAGGGTTGGAAGGGACCTCAGGAGGTCATCTAGTGAATTATTCTAGTCCAATCCCCTGCTCAAAGCAGGACTAATCCCCAGACAGATTTTTGCCCCAGATCCCTAAATGGTCCCCTCAAGGATTGAACTCACAACCCTGGGTTTAGGTCTGACTTCCTGCACATTGCAGCACACAGAATCTGACCCTCCCATTCCTGTAATAGAGCCCTAACCTCTGACTGAGTTACTTAAGTCCTCAAATCATGGTTTAAAGACTTCAAGTTACAAAGAATTCACCATTTACACTAGTTTAAACTTGCAAGTGACCCAGGCCCCGGGTCTCTGCCAATCTGACCTGGGAGGAAATTCCTTCCCGATCCCAAATATGGCAATCCGTTAGACCCCGATCATATGGGCAAGACCCAGCAGGCAGATACCTGGGAAAGAATTCTCTGTGGTAATTCAGAGCACTCCCCATCTACTATCCCATCTCTGGCCATTGGGGATTTTTGTTACTGGCAGTCGCTCATGGGCCTCATCCCATTGTAGGCAGTCCCATCATACCATCCCCTCCATAAACTTATCAAGCTCAGTCTTGAAGCCAGTTAGGTTTCTGTCCCCATTGTTCCCCCAGCCTAGAAGGCTGTTCCAGAACTTCACTCCACTGATAGTTAGAAACCTTTGCCTAATTTTGAGCCTAAACTTGTTAATGGCCAGTTTATATCCATTTGTTATTGTGTCCACATTGGCGCTTAACTTAAATAACTCCTCTCCCTCCCTGGTATTTATCCCTCTGATGTATTTATAGAGGGCAATCGTACCTCCCCTCAGCCTTCTTTTGATTAGGCTAAACAAGCCAAGCACTTGGAATCTCCTCTCATAAGGAGGGTGTAATATATGCTGATTACAAATTGAGAGTCCTTAATGGTCTGGGACCCAGTTATTTGAGAAATCCCCTTTCTACCCATGTCCCATTGAGGCAGGTAAGATTTGCTGGTCTGCTGCTGTGGATAGTGCCTGAGGGTGCCAGCAGGGGAACTCATCTGACAATGCCCTAAGTCCAAGTATGGTGACTGTGCACAGAATATTAACCATCTTGGCATATTTGCAATTTATTAGTTTAGACACTCACCATCTGAGACTGCTTTATAGCATGTCCAAGAGTCTCAAAAGTGACGAGAGATTTTGAATGCTTCAATTTTGGAGCACCCAAACTGAAAATTCTTAGAAGGGCCTAATTATCAGAACCAATGAGCATCTACCTTCTGAAAATAAGGCCCCTGTAAGGTGTTTCAAGTTGGACAACCAAAAAATGAAGGCACCCAAAAATCACTAGTCACTTAAGAAAACCTTTCCCCTTTTCTTGTACATTTCTGCTACAACATCCAGATGCTCTGATAAAAAACGGTTACTAATCTTTCATAACTGTTCTTCGAGATGTGTTGCTCGTGTCCATTCCATGTTAGGTGTGTGCACACTCTGTGCACAGCTGCTGGATATTTTTCTCTCAGTGGTATCCGTAGGACCGGCTCTAGCACCCCCTGGAGCCATACACGTATGCGCCGGTATAAGGGGTCCTGCCAGCTCTGCACCCTCTCGGTTCCTTCATGCCGATAACTCTGATAGAGGAATAGGAGGGAGGGTCATGGAATGAGCAGGAGCAACACATCTCAAAGAACAACAGTTACAAAAAATTAGTAACCGTTTTTTCTTCTTCGAGTGCTTGCTCATGTCCATTCCATGCTAGGTGACTCACAAGCAGTACCATCGAAGGCAGGCTTAGAATTTATGGATGTGCTGACTGCAACACCGCTCTTCTGAAACTGGTATCGTCATGGCCTTGCTGAGTGATGGCATAGTGGGATGCAAAGGTATGAACCAATGACCATGTTGTGGCTCTGCAGATGTTCTGGATTGGTATTTGCACGAGGAACGCTGCTGATGAAGCCTAAGCTCTTGTGGAATGAGCAGTCACAATGGCTGGAAGCAGAACCTTTGCCTGCTCGTAGCAAGCCCAGATACATGCGGTTATCCAGGACAAGATTCTTTAGGATGACACCGGCAGCTCTTTCATCCTTTCCGCCACTGCCACAAAGAGTTGAGTAGACTTGTTGAAGGGTGTAGTCCTTTCGATATAGAAGGCCAGGGCCCACCTAACATCTAACGTATGGAGCTGATGTTCCTCAGCAGTCTTGTGCGGTTTTGGAAAGAATACAGGCAGAAAAATGTCCTGGTTTTGGGGGAATTACAACACCACCTTTGATAGGAAGGTCGGATGAGGGCGCAGCTGGACCTAGTCCTTCAAGAACACCATATAAGGGGGTTCTGATGTCAGGACTTTGATCTCAGAGACCCTTCTGGCTGAGGTGATCGCCAAGCAACTGTTACAGGCAGTAAGAAGGAACTGAGAGGGTGTGGAGCTGGCGGCACCCCTCATACCGCTGAGCCAGTGCTATAGATACCACTAAGGGAAAAATCTCTGGCAACTGTGCACGTGGCATGCACATACCTAGCATACAATGGATATGAGCAAGCACTCGAAGAAGAATGAAAGTTTTATAAATACATGCATAAATTTAAAAAATAATACCTTTAGTATCCTTGGTTTCTTCTTCCAGGAATCTGTGGTAGAGATTTCTGACAGCAGAGCTCATAGATTTCATCGGCTGATGTAAGATCTTATATTTGCTAACCACTGCTTTATTCAAATCTTGAACAACTCCATTAATTTGATCGTATGTTAAACGACCCCGCATGTACCTGAAAAAAATAATTAAAAACTGGTAACAAGGAAATCACAGACTCGGAGCGCCAAAAGTCTATTTCCCTTTCTTTCTCTCCAATGAGCCCTAATTCCTAAAAGTCACACCCAATTAATAATTTCCTCATGCATTTATAAATACAAAAGCAGACAGTAGTTCACTTTGATAAATTTCTTTGATCCCTTTAATAGCTATGTTGAAAAAACACTTAGCATAACCTGAAAGAGAAAGTCCAAACAAGATGAAAAAATTGTTACATTAAGGAGTGAAAAATATCCAGCGCTTAAAGACTGCCAGAAACATTTTAAAAATAAAATGAAAAGATTGTGATTATTGCACATCCAGCTCATGCAGCTACAGAAGCAAAATCAACCACAGCTTCTTAAGAACAAGGCAAGCAATAATTAAACTAGAATATTTCATTTACTTTAAAAGATAATGGTTTGCAATTTGGAGAACAAAGCGTCTCTTCCTCTAATCTTCTAGGGTTAGTTACTTTACTTGTACTTGTAAGTCATGGTTGTTTTTAATCGTGCTGGCTACCTAGCTTTAAAGTTGGATATAGAGTTCTCCCTTCCCAGATTTTAAAATATTTTGTTAAACTGCTATCAACCATGATCAGATTTGCTGACAACAGGCTAGAGATATAGGTAACACAGGAAGACAGAAACAAAATAATATTGAGATATTAGAACAATTAATTGCTTGCAACCAGGGGCTATTCAGTATTCATAAAGTCATACATCGAGGGAGAGGAAATAAACAGCTCTGATACAAATTGGGAGACATTTATATAAAAAACAGTGAATCCAAGACAGATCAGAGCTAACTGACAGCCAACTTAATAAAAGGTAAACTTGAAAACCATTGCAATAAAAGCCAATGCTAAACTCAGGGAAAATATATATATAGAATTTATGTGGGTGATTTTTCAGCTGTTATTGCATATTTTGAAATGATGTGTGTTCTGAAACTGCCCTGCCATAACTTTTTCATAAGGCTATTTTGGAAAACTGTCGTTCACTCTCTTTCAGGTCTGAATTACAGTTATAAATAAATCAATTGTGAAAATAAAGCATAAGCCCAGAAAAATGCTGGCCATCAATGTAACTTACCGCTCAAACATTAAAAACTGTCATATTTACCTGCTGTTTTGCAAGTTCAGAAAAATAAAGCTACTATTTAACAGCAACACTCATCTCTGCCCTCTTTGTAATTAAAAATTAATTCTCCAAAACTTTGCAAATTGATTCAGCCCCATTCAACTAGACCTAAACTGTGCACTAAAGGTCCAATCCTGTCACTATTAACGTCAACGAAAGGAGGATTGAGCCCTTAACTTTTCTGCTATTGGGTATGTGGTTCCACTATGCCATCCATCAGCTGAAGTGGAAATCATTTCAAAACTCATATCTCAAAGATAACTCCTTCTCAAGCAACCTACAAACACTATTTTAACCCATTAACCATAAAAACAAAAAAGTGCAATTCCATTTCCAGTCAGTCAACACAGCCCAAACACTAAGTATTGTGTCCCGCTTGTTTTACATTTTAAAAGCTGGTAACACATTATTCCACATTCACTATCCTTTGTAGTGGACAGCATGATATATGCGATATTTCACCAAATAAGTATGATCCACCATAAACCATTCACAAGTTGTAAAATGCTGAGTAATCAAGCTCACAAGTTGAAATGTCATAACACAACTATGCAATATCTGTATTCTCACCCCCAACCCTCCCAAACACTATTTCGACTACTGTACATATGTTCCCTGCCAATAGATTCATGGACACTGAATACAAAAGTATCCCAACCCGAAGTTATAATTTTCACTAATGGTTGATGTAAATCTATGTTTATAATTTAAAATGCTTGACGTCAACATACTATTAAGATGCTAACGGATGATTCAAAGCTAGTACCAAAAGAAAGGTTCTAAAATTGTTACTGAAATAGCAAAGTTTTGCATATCCGTGCACAGGACCAAGTGAAACTTGTTCTTAGCATCTTGATTGCCTTGTGGTCTAGACAGACATTAAAGAAAAGAAGTGAGATTCTGAACTATGCATCTTAGAGGCACAACACAGAACTTACAACCCAGAGGTAGAGGTTACGGTGGCTTTAAACCAATCTTACACCCTACTGGTTTGGGGCTATCCAGAGCAGCTGTGGAGAATCCCCCAGCATCATTTAGCGCAGTGGTTCTCAAAATTTTGCATTGGTGACCCCTTTCACACAGCAAGCTTCTGAGTGTGACACCCCTCATATAAATTAAAAACACATTTTTTATATTTAACTCTATTATAAATGTTGGAGGAAAAGCGGGGCTTGGGGATGGAGGGTGATGGCTCGCAACCTCCCATGTAATAACCTCATGACCCCTTGAGGGGTCATGACCCCCAGTTTGAGAACCCCTGATTTAGAGTGTCTAAGTTATGGCAGCCTCCCCAGGATCTCTACAGTACTATCTGCTGTGATCCTAACCCCAACACAGCCTTCCAACCCTCAGTTGCACCCTCAGAGCCTGTCCTTGCAAAAAGAGTCTCCAGAGAACAGCGTGTGGCTGTCTGCTTCAATTTCTGAACCAAGGAATTCTCCCCAGGCCAGGTCTGCAGCTTTTAGAGTTTCTTTATGCTGCTCTGGCCCCTTTACCCTGTGTAAAAGGGGCTGAAGTGGGAGTGAGATTCTCATCCAGTTTTCCAGGCAGATGAAGAGTACTGAATGAGCATGTTCTTTTCATCTGCATTATGTGAGCTTTCAAGCAGAACTACCAGTAGGTAACATCCAAGGCCCTGAAAGCAAAAAGCCTGGAGGAAAAAAAAATTATGGAAATATAGAATGAGTCCCTACCCTTCTGTTTTAGGCAGTTGAAACATTGACAAGCTTACTATTTTAAACACTTTAATAGCCAAGATTTTTGGCTGCAGAACACTCTAGACTAATCAGAAGGTAGTAAGGCATGCACAGCTAAATAAAAAATGAGATGGGAAGCAACAGACATGGTGTTTTAGCATAGCCACCATTAACTCCATTTCATTAATTATGATGTCCTTATGAGTCATATTTCCTACCACAATGTTTCCCACCCAGAGAACCCTGAAACTTGACTGGATTTAACTTTTAATTCTGTTCAGTACCAGTTTTAGGAGGATGTAGAAAAATATGTATTTGTGAGAAGTGTCTGAGTTACAATCTAGTTTTGAAGAGTTTTATTACTATTAGTGCATCAGCACAGTGAAAACTGTAGCAGATTAAATATGAAACAAATGTTGGAAAAGAAGCTGTACTCTATCAATTTAATCTGGCTACAGAAATTAAATCTTTAGAAGATTAAAAAAGTAGAACATTCTTAAACAGAGCAAAGGCAAATCAATCAGCATTTTGAAATTAATGACACAAAAGTGTGAAACGGTATTACCATATATCACACCTTAAAAGTAAGTGACAGCCAACATTAAAGTCAACAGAAAACAAGTTAGAATTATTCTGTTAATGGGATTAAGCTATATTAGGTGCCAGGTTTCCAGAATCAGGACAGATATTCTAATTCCAAATTACCTTGTCCCTAAATTATTTGTAGCCAGTTATGTATCAATCAATGGCATTGTGATTATAGAAAAACAAAAACCAGAAGCCAATCACAAGCCTATGGTGATGAGATAATATGCGAATAAATAAGGAAATACGTAAGTAAAGATAAATTGTGCTCTATAAAAACTACACACAGGTTGTATAACTAAAACTACCTATTTTACATTCATACAATTATTTTTCATTGAAAAAACATACCACAACACTTTGAACTATATATACATATACACCACTGAAATGCAACCACATTTGGTGTGGAGGTGTGCAAATAACAGATAGCACAGAGCAGTTGTGGGAGGATTATGTACTCTATATTTAGATGGACTTTTTCTGTTATGTGATTGTAAACAATACCTTGCTTATATTCATTGACTGTATCTTTATTACTATACATCCTATTTGCTTTTTTCTTTACCTGTGAGGGAGAATTTCTCAAGTTACAAGAGTAACTCTGTGGCGTTTTTCTCTGCCTGATCCTCCCAACTGTAGGTAGGAACAAGCTATCCCCTAATCCTCTCATGTTCCCATCTGACCCTTGCTAAAATCCAGACACAGCAGGAACCTAAATGAATCAAGGTAACCATTATATTTTTAAAATCAGATTAATTGAAATTCTTCCATTGACTTTAATAAAGTTAAACCTCAGACCTATTAGAATCCAACAAAAGTGGTTATGTATACAGTATTACATTATACCTAATTAGTTCCCTTTTAACATCAGGCAAGAATCAGGATTAACAGTCTCATTTTAAAAAAAAAAAAAGCCATTTATTTATTACAACTGCATTTTTCCTTTAATCCACAATTTATCATGAACAGCAAAAAAAACCCACACCACTACTTTCCTCAAAGAAAAGCAATTAATCTACCACTTATATCAGAGGAACAAATTCTTCCAACAGCCAGTCACCAAAAACAAAGTTTGAGAGCGGAAAATATTTTTTCTTTGGTTACCAAGCTCTGAAAATGGGGACTTATAATGTATACCATGAACCTAAAAATGTCACAAACCCTAAGAAGCTTAAGAAAGAAGTCAAAGAACCACTTAAATCTGTCTTGAATTTAAAGTATATTGAGACATTTTACTTTCACTGAAAAAGTGTCCTGACCTAGCGTTGAAGTCTATTCCAGAAGTTTTAACGTTACACGTACATTTCTCATTGAAAGAAGATATTCTAAATGATCCAGATACTTTTAAATCTGTGCCCAAATGCATCCCATATCTTCGATATCTGCTGTTCTAAAAATATCAAGGTGGTGCAGATTATACTATGACAATTAGCGCCCTAAAAATATCTCCTGCATAACAACGCATAACAGGGCTGGAAAAGCAGCTGGATCTTGTCAGCTGATAATTCCCACAGCCTGTGGGAGCTCTCAGCTGTCACTGAACCAGCAATCCTCTACTGGCATAATCTCTGGGGACCATTCCAGTTGGTGTATATTAGAGCAGATACTAAGCTACTCTATCATACAACAGAACTGGGGCAGATTGGCTCAAAGAATCAGGGGCCTCTAACTAGTCCTCTGATTGCTAGCCTCTAGGAACACTTAGGGCTGGTCTTCACTACCCGCCCGGATCAGCGGTAGAAAATCGATCTCTCGGGGATCGATTTATTGCGTCTCATCGGGATGTGAAAATCGATCCCTGAATCGACGCGCGTACTCCACCAGCCCAGGTAGGAGTAAGCACCGTCAACGGGGGAGCCGCGGCCGTCGATTTGCCGCCGTCCTCACAGCGGGGTAAGTCGGATCAGATACGTCGAAGTCAGCTACGCTATTCACGTAGCTGAATTTGCGTATCTTAAATCGACGCCCCCCCCGCCCCCGCCTTAGTGTAGACGTAGCCTCAGTTTGCGGCAACCGTAGGTGTAAACCTACCTTGCACTACCCAAACACTAGGGCTATGTCCACACTGGCCCTCAGTTTGGGCGATGAGGATACGAATAGCAATGCGAACAGTGCTGCACTATAACTCCCCTATGT
>NW_020664420.1:10057351-10075861 GCF_002925995.2 Terrapene triunguis | reverse complement strand
TTCACAGAATTTCACTGTAACAATTTGAGAGTTCAGTTTAAATGGCATTCTGGCTAAGGTGTCTGTCACATGTTTTTTTAATAATGATGGTTTTCTTCTGAGAGGCCTAAATTAAAAACAGTCAAACAGCTTTAGAGGAAAGCAATATACAGACATATATTCGTTTTACATTAACTGCAATATAAAGGTTGAAATTTTAACTGCAGAGGAATCATAAACCTGAAGTCTGCCCCCTGTATGTACAACTGGATCTTTCATTCCATGATCCCACAACATGCAGAATTTTGCAGGTTTATTTAAGGCTGTACAGGAAATGTGCAATTTCAACACCACAGTACAAACATTCTATTTAGTTATGTTGTCTTGCTGGAGAAGTGGTACAGTAAAAAGTCAGCTTCTTTCCATTACAGTGAAACTTGTACCAAGGCCCGTCTACAACAGGCAATCCTCCGAGTGGTTGCTTCAAACAGGTTTCACAGTATTTTATTATTTATTTCCCATGTTGTGTGATCTTGTAATGAATGCATGCTGTAATGCGCACACAGAGAAGAAGAGCAAAGGCTGGTTAAGCCTCCCTTATATTTGAATATCCTGAATCATGTGGGTGTGTATACATACATATACATACTTAAAGTAAATTGACAAAAATGTTGTATGCTAAGTGCTGAGCCTACATCCACATTGAGCACCCGAATAAGTGGCCTAATTTCAAATGTACTGAGCACTCACAGTGCCCCGACCTCAGCATGTAACCCTTGAAACATCCTACGTTCCTCTAAGACAAAGAGAAGACTATAGGGCTTCAGGGCAGTGTAGAGTGATAGCAAGTATGTTGATGTCAGCAAGATTCAATAAATATTTTGTTTTCCCACAAAATGTATTTTATAAGTATGGTAGCAATCATACTAAAGTCCATGACAGCTGGACAACTCTACAGAGCTGGCCTCTTGGGAGTTCTGGTGCTCGTAAACCTCTGGCACAGTTAAAGATTCCTTATTCAGGGGGTTGGTGTTTTATATATGTCATGTGGTCATTCCTGGCCACTACACAACAGTCAGAAACATGTCCTCTCACTGATAAATGAATGGTCTGGTTTAGCTATAATAGATATTGACAATGGGTTATACTGCATTAAAGTCATGCCTCTTCTCTGTCCAGTCCCTGCCCCGAAAGTATTCTTTATAGAGAGGTCACTGTGTATTTTTATCTGGAAATGAACACATACCTACATTTAAGTGTCTCATCCTAACACATCTGCCACCAATAAACACATATCCACATATGCACCCCTCTGAGCTGAGGCCAAGCATAATATATTTCAGACCAAGAGCTTAATAGTCTGAGAAAGTTACAATGATCAAATACACATTTGAAATGAAAATACTATCTCAGCTGTAACTACTGCATCATTACCATAACACCATCGTATTCTTTCCAGATCACTAATTTTCTATAGAGATGATGGAATCTTTATCCCAAGTGAAAGATATGGTAGGACTTTGAACCCTGAATCACTTTGATATCTACTACTATTTAACAGAGAAGTTATTCATTAAAATTCCATAAAGCTGCAGTATCAGATTAGCTTCTATAAATTTCTTACCACCACCACATGGGCAGACTTATCTGCTTAAATTCATCTGAGACATTTAATTTGGTCTATTACCCTTTGAAGTACCATTTGAGCGCAATAGGGCTGGACACAGGAAAGCCTGATATGCACGTTGATATTGCAAAGTGTTAAGACAAACTAGGAACCTCCAATTCAAAGGTGACGATGTGTTTTTAAAGTCACATGGGAAGTGGAGTGCTCATTGTATATAGGTCTCATCTGAGATTTCAGTCCAAATCATTAGGTACCAAGTAAAATAGTGAGTTTGATGGTTTCCCCAGCTTCACATTACAAAACCATCAAACAGAGAACAATGTTTTTGTATTAATAGGAACTGTTCACAGTGACCCAAATCACCTCCTCATGAACTGTCATACATCCGTTGTGCTATATAAATAGGCTAGAAAGGTTTAGATTTGTATTGGTAAATGTCAGTAAACATCGATTTCACCATACACACACAAACTGACCTAAAAATATTTCCAAAGAAAGAAAAATGCTGCTTCAGAACTTACTACAGTTTGATTTAAAGATATTTACTTTATATATTTTGACATGATGTGGAAAATCTGTTTTAATTGTTATAAGCTTTAAGTTTTTGAATCTGTGTCTAGTCATTAAATAATTATCTGCCCCCTCCATAATTTCTCACAACTTTGAAAATTGAAATCAACACACACAAAAATTTAAAAATTCTTAAAACCCATAATTTTGCACAAGTGAAAATTTTAATTGATAAAAATAGAAAAAAAGTTTAAAAACAACATTGATATTTTCCATCAAACTGATGATAAAAATTGAATTCTACCAAGCCTATCAATAAAATATTTCTATTAATATTATCAAACATTTGTATTGGACTATAAATGCATACAGTATTTTAGAAACATACATAAACACTCTCTGCCCTGACCAATGGTGAACAGAACTGCATTTATTCAGCTCCATCTTCAAAACACTTTATAATCATCTTCACCTAATTAATCTTCACCCTGCCCCAATTAGGTGCAGATTTATTAACCCCATTTTATAACCTCAAAGGTTAGTGGTGAGCTGCCAAGGAAAATTATTGGCTCTGTGCCTTTTTTTTTTTTTTAAATAAGGTATAGAAAAAGACCTTTCTTAATAATGTAGCACCCCCACTTCTTCAATTTAGGGTTGAAACAACTCACAACCCATAAATCTGAGGCTCCCCAAAAATCTTGCAGCAAAGGACAGGAACACCAGACTTAACATACCCGAAATTTAAACATAAGAACAAATGAATAAACTTTCTGGCTTTCTTTATGCATCAGTGTAGTGGGAGGGAAAAAGGCACAAACATAGTATTTTCCCTCTCTGCAGACTCATTACCTTTAGATCTTTTGCCCTAGGCCACCAAAAGTGTGTGTGTGAGAGAGATGGGCTTGTAATTTAGGAGGTTCTGATTCCCAGTCCTATGCTCAGCCCACATGTCTAGTAACCAGGTATTTCATTACCAAGACAAAAAACCAGAAACAAGAGAACAATGCATCTTAAGCAGAAGCTACATGGGTAATCAAGAGTAATATTTGAAGATTAAGAAAAACAGCAGCCAGTTCTCAGAACACCAGAGGGTGCTATTGCACAGACAGTTAATGGGGGGAAATCTCAGCAATAACACTGCATGAATAGCCTTTCTTGCACTTAACAGAAGAACAATGGTTCCAAGTTCAGGACACTAGGTCTTTTGGATGCAGATGAGTGGAAAAAGCCTTCCACAGACTGTTCAGTATGTGGATGGGCTACATTCCAGAGTTCAGATGTGAAAATAACCCTGCAGCTCCCCAGCAGTATCCCTCCATGACAGTAAAGCACCATGCATAGTTGTGTTATTTTGAAAAATGCTTTAGCAAAATCATGTGGCTTCAGGGAAGCTTTGCAGTCACTGGAACCAAGCCTCATGACCAAAACCAATTTTAATTTGCCAAAGAAAGGATTAATAGTGACAGTCAGGTAAAAAAAAAAATCGTACTACTACAGAAAAGCTTCTATATGCGTATTAAAACACGTTCTCATAACTGAATTTTCATCAAATTAATTTCTCTATCTGGAGGGTTTTTTTATTTCTTTCCTCTGGGACAACAAAACCCAAATAGTCAGTTTCCCTTTTATTTTATAATAAATTACCATTAGAAAAAGGGTGGAAAATCAGAAAAACTGTTTCACAAAAAATTTCAGAGTTGTTTCTATTTTCCGTGGTTTGAAATGGACCCTTTTCTGCCAAACTGTCATGGAGCTTTTAAATTGAAATTTTTCATTTTCTTAATCATTATTTAAAAATTATTTACCAAAAACATTTGGTGCTACTTATATCAGCGCCATAGAACCATTTTAGCAGACGGTTCTTAAAAAGTAACTGTACAGAACCCTACCTGACACAGGGGAATCCAGGAACTGCAGTGATGCTTATATTAAGCACAATCAATGGTGCCAAGTCCTCAGCATTGAACTTGGTCAGCTCAGACGGATCTGGAGACCTCAATGCCACTTTGACTGATCTGACCCTCAGCACTTGTCTTGGTTGAATTGGCAGATCCAGGAACTTTCATCTGCTCATGTTGCTCACAAAACCAAGTTGGTTCTCCAGAGATGACAGTGCTGGATCCTTGCTACCAAATTCAGATGGATCCAGGGACCTCTGTACAGCACAAGGTGGACACAGAATCACTTTGGGCAAGCGGTTCTCCAGAGTCCTTGGTGCTAGGGCCTCAATATTGGACTCCCATTAACCCAAATGGATCTGGTCGCTAGGACCACTTTGGCCAGTGGTTCTCTGGAGTCAAGAAGTGCCTTTCTGGCACAAACTTACTCAACCAGGACAGATGCAGGGACTTCATTGCCACCTATGCCAAGCAGAATCTGAATTTACAGTGCTAGACTCACTTGACCAAGTCTAAAGAGCTTCCCTGGAGAGCAGGGGTGTGAAATGACCTTTCTGCTTTCACAGCATCAAATTATTCCCATGCTGTATGGGCATCTCTCTTGTCTCTGTCAATCAGCTTCTCTGAAGACAATCTAACGATAAAACAAAAATAGCCTCCAATGGACTGAAGGAAAAATGACCATGTAAGAGTTGAGGATATCTAGTGTGATCTACACTCACTGCACCATTGATGCCTAGAAGGAACTGAAAGGCATTTGGGGCTACTCCCCATTTTATACCTTTGGAACGATCTGTAAAGAATGAATAAGGAGGAGTGAGTGGCCCCAATTGATGCAGCTCACCAGAAGATTTTGAAAGCTCATAGTGCAAGCTCCTTGAAAGCACAAGTAGGAGTATGCAGAAGACACTCAAATGTGAACTGAGTTTTCTTACTGAAACCGTGGTTTTTAAGAAACAAAGGGCTTGTCTAGTCAAACAATTAGTGTACAGCAAGCTGGGTTGTAAATCTACAGTGCATTATCATGCCACATACTTGCTGTCCAAGTGGACCCTGCTACTGTGCACTAACAGTTCCCTAGTGCTCAGTGACCTACTCCTGTTTCAAAGCAGAGCGGATCAAAGCACACTAAGAAACTTTTAGTGCACGGTAGCGGGTTCACATGGACAGCTAATACATAGCATGTTAATACACTGTAGATTTACATCCCAGCTTGCAGTGCACTAACTGCTTGACTAAACAAGCCCAAAGAGTTTCTATAATGAATTTAAACACAATTTTGACACAATTTTAGATTAAAAGTGTGATGGAATATTTCACAATAACAGAATTTTTTATGAAATAGTGTTGACATTACTGTAAGTCTAATTTTTGGGAAAAAGCCTTTTTTAAGCAAAAAAAAAAAAAAAACACCTATGTGAAAAGTTTTGACCAATTCTACTTACTAATCAATATATTTATGATTCTCAAATACTGCAGCATTGTGCTGATTGGGGTAAACACCATTTCCGCTGAAATCTTAAACATTTCATAAAACATTCCTGTCTGCCATTGGTTTTGTAAAAGCTAATTTTTCCAAAACCTAAATTTGGCTCCCATTTGTACCTGACATCATCTAGGAAAACTCTTGCTTACTTACGCAGGAACACCTTCAAATTCCTGTGCCGTTATTAAAGGGGCTTCTTTAATAAATTTTGGCTCTTTTGCGGGTTTCTTTACACATTCAGGTTCTGCAACTTTACTTTGTTCTTCAGACTTCACAATTAGTCCCACAGTGCTGTAAAATGAATGAAAATTGAGTATAAAAATAGCTGATAATCAGTAGTTATGAACATACCAACAAGTTACAAGATCTCTACTCACACAAATCTACAATTCCTTTTCTCCCACTGATTGACAGGACAAAACTACCGCGTTTGCAATAATATGTACTTTAATTGACTGTTCATTATACCTCTTCATTTTTCAGTTAGAGAGAGGCTGTTACCAGGCTCAGTTACAAGTTCAACATACCACTGTATTCCACAGAACGTGAGAGGCTTTATTTTTCATCATTTGCTTGTGGCTCAAAAACATGAGCCAGGTTATGCACTTATTGGTCTCGTCATCAGACCCCTATGAAACACAGGTTCAAAACTTGGTAAGACTGACTCACCCGTTTATCCTGTGATGCAAATAAACTGAACCTCATGCAGCCTGCTGCGTAGTTCTCCTAGATGGGATCGGAAAAGCCACAGTCTTTTCTACTCTGAGGGAACTTTACCAAACCCATGGTACTTTTTTAAAAATCTGCCCCACCAAGCTCCTCAGATCAATATCCTTAGGTAAAATCTGTTTCCCTTCTCCCCAGTGTTGTACTGTATGCCAGTCACTTGGATGCCTCTGTTCTACACATTCTGGGCAGCAATATGAAGAGAAAGATGTATTTCACTGATTTATGTATTGTTTGCTAAGTGCTATGGTATTCTGTGGGATGAAAGTTGCCATGTAAATGTAAAAAAAAAATCATTAAAATAAAGTTGAAGTGTTACATAATGAAAGATTGACTTGCAATTTTGGTCCCGGGGCTAACAGTATGAGACAGTGGGCAAGCCACAGCACTCTATAATTATGTCCTGACGGTAGCATAGGAGTGTAATATCAGTGCAGCTGATGATCTGGGTTTGATGTCTCATTTAAAAGAAGGCATCTCCACCAGTACAGTGCCCCACCACGAAGATAACCTGCTGGAGTATTAGTTCCGATTGACTGAGGAGGATTAGTGTCACCTGCTGAATTAGCAATTAAATGCTCAAAAACTTTGTTTAGACAGAGTTAAGTTTGCCTAGTTCTGCCTTTTGCCCTTCCAGAATGTAGACAAGGGCTAAACTTAAACCTCTGGAAACCAGGAAACACAAAGTTAAGGCAACACAATCTTAATTCTGCCTCATGGAGCTGGCAATAGCCACTGGGAATGGTTCAATAAGGATGCTTCAAAGGTTAGATTACCAAGTGAACTGATGGATTCGCCACCTCTTGAGGTCTTCAAATCAAGACTGGATGCTTTTCTGGACGATACGCTTTAATCAAACACAGGCTCAATACAGGAGTAATTGGATGAAATTCTATGGACCATGTTATACCAAAGGTCAGACAGATGATCTAATGGTGCCTTCTGGCCTTAAAATCTATAACAACTTAATAAGTAGACATGATGGACTAAAAGAATATGCCATTGTTTGCACTGTGTTCATCAGATTTGAACTGCAACATTTGTCTGCATGGACTCCAGCTTCATTGGGTGTAACTTTATTGAGTGGTGTAATGATTGGCTGGAGCAGCTTTGCAGAGCTGTGACCATGATATGATGAGATATGCATGTGCAACTTGTGGAATCAAGTATGCCCCATTTCAGTGCTGGATTTTGTAGGTTGTGTCAGTAGAAGTGCACAAGAATATGTTCTTGTCATGGGGATTGTCAGCAGTATGGTGGCATACATGATAGTGGTCTTTGAAGCTTAGTGAGATGTAAGTGAAGGCAATGTCTCAGATGGAATCCACTGGGCAAGGCTGAAAGGGTAGAAACATTTAACAAGTCTGGGGTAGTTTGTGTGGAGCAGGTTCAGGGGTTGTATGTAGGTAGCTCCTGTTTACTACATCTGACCTAAACCTGAGTTTTGCCTGCGCAAAGAGAAGATGTTAGACTTTGCCCTACAGTGCTCATATGTAGAGCCCTGCGCGGATACAAAATTTGTATCCGCATCCGATCCGCTATCCGCAAACATGGTCCGTGGATATCCGCAGATTTGCAGGGCGCTACTCATATGCTCTGTCCTCAAAATGTTCTGTAGCATCTGTTAGGGTAGAGTGCTAGTATTTGTGCTACTGGTGTGTTGGGGCATCTCTTAAAAAGGACAGAGTTAAGGTTGCAATGCGGGGGTGATGTGCACCTTAAAGTCTTCTTTTCCTGGTTTTCAGAGGTTTAAATTTAGCCACTTTCCATGTTCTGAAGGGCATGAGGCAGTAACTGGGCAACCTTAACTCTGCGGTAACAAAGTTTTTAGGTATTTTATTTCCTTGTTTAAAAAAAATTTATCATCAGCATCCCCATGTACCACAGCCCAGCTCTTCCCCACCACTGCCTTTGTCTCTTTAGTAATGATTAATCTTGCAACAGAATGTGAACACCTCCATTGTTCCTGTATCATCCTGTCTCCCGTGTCTATGACTGCACCTCACAGCCCTGTTCTCCCTTTTCAGACTTCCTCTCCATGGAGAGACAGATGTCAGCATAGGACCCACAGGCTGAGGAATTGGAGAGAGGATGCAGGAACAGTGATAAAACCTAAATCAAGTCAGTGCAGACATTTTTAGAAGGGAGGGTCTTCTGACCCCTTCCTTACAGCTCCACTTTTCCTTGCACTGCGACAACAATCCCCTACATTCCCCACTCCCAACTGCTCAGACTTCCCCACCACTGTTTGGACACTGTTCCATCTCTTGCAACATTCCCTCCATCATGCCCTTTGCTTTGATCACCCCCACAACTCTGCTGCTCTGAGCACTGCACAAATACAGTATGTGGTAAGAAGCATTAGCACTCTAGATCTAACAGGAATGCTACTAATATATAGAACTTGACTGAGTCCCAAAGATTTGCAGTTAATATCTAGTACTAGGAGCAGAGATATAGATTTTTACACTGCCAGTGTCACCAGGAAATCTGCCTATGCGAGTAATACGTACCACTTTGGGATTGCTTTGGGCAGATGGGGAGGAATATTTTCACGGAGGTGCTGTGCTTCATTATAGTCCCTCTTAATAGACTCCTGCATCTCCTGAAATTAAGAATATTG
Source organism: Terrapene triunguis (assembly GCF_002925995.2). NCBI lineage: Eukaryota > Metazoa > Chordata > Testudines > Emydidae > Terrapene > Terrapene triunguis. The sequence continues at coordinate 10,067,012 of NW_020664420.1, read as the reverse complement.
GACTCTTTCAGTAGTTTGAAGTTACCAAAAATGGTGCAATGGAAATGTTTCCATTTACTACCTAGATGATGCGAGAATGACCCTTAATGAATATGTCTTAATGTGATTAATGAACTTTGCTATTTCTCCACTATAGACCCTCACTCCTAACTCCCCAGAAGCAATCAGTGAAGCCTAAAAATTCAACTGCTTTTCATTCTAAATAACTTGAGCCAGAGAAGCTAAGAGTGATCCAGATACAGAGGGGAAAAAACCTAAAAAGAAGGTGGCCACTGTAGTGAATAAAACTCTGCTTGCCACTAGCAAGAGGGAGAAGACAGGAAGAATAAAGCTGGCTGCAATTAAGAGTCAAGGAAGGAGCTCCAAGGACTTCTCATTAGCATGCAAAGGAAGCCAAACTTCTGAGGTGAGGGCACCAATGAGGTCACACCCCAAGACTGACAGCTCTGAACATTTAGAATCAATTCTGCTTGTTTGTCATAATTTCATTGTTGTTCCTGACTTTTTATTACTAAGGACAGTTTTATGCGAACAGGAGCTTTGTCTCTGAAGCTTTGTCTCTTCCTGCTTTTTATCCCTCAACCTGAAGTTATAATTTTGTGTGACATGATTATTTCCACAGCAACTAATTGCTTTTAGAGAATCATATTCCTACCAACACTGCCAGCAACTCTCTTGTAAATAAGATTTCAGTTTAAATAACTTGATTGACATGACAGGATACCCAAGGGTTGCCAGACTTACTAAACCAATCTCGAGGCATAGGGAAGAATGATAGGAAGGTACAGAAGTTTTACACAATGGATCTATTTTACATTACTATCTGGCACTGATTTGGTGTCAGGTTGCCATTGTCTCTTCACATCCTAAAGTTTTTTTCCTTACATGATTTCACCATTTCCTTGTAATTCTCCTGTAATTAAGTTTGACTGTCACCGAAATTTAAGAAAAACAGAATGTGACAGTATTTTCATAATAGAACTATACTCATTAGAGGAGATATGTAATAAGAGCAATACATTAAAAAGGTCACAGGAGTAACCACATACAAGTGAATACTCATATGTATGAATTGTAGGACACAAAGTATATACAAATCATTTCATTGTCAGAGCCCAGATAACAGTGCTAGAAAATAGTTGTAAAATGAAAGAATATTCTGGGCAATGACATACAAATGAGCACACAACTTGCCCCGTTGGCTTCAGAAATCCTGGCTTCAGAAACAGTTTGAGCAGATAAGATGGACAATTATGGAGACATTTCAGCTCAGGTGCAGATTTCTTCTGCAGGAGAATAAGACTACATGGGACTAGCTGTGCCAGGAAGAAAGAAGAGTCCATTTCATAGGCAATATTTCCAATCTGATGAGGGGAAAAAGGCCTGATCCAAAGCCCATTGGCTCAGTCCCAAAATGCAAAAACAACAATGATCAATATTTTGTTGTTCCAATGAATACATTATACTTCTCACTTACTATAACATTCTCATAACTCAAAGACATACCACCTAACGACCTAGAAAGGAACCATTCCGGACAGGTCTAAGAGATTCCTTTAAAGCGTCCCATTTTTATATTAGGATGCTACAAGCAGAACAAAATAAGATTACCTTGAGCGAATTCTTTAGTTTTTCTTGATGCTCAACTTCTATTTCCATTTTATTCAGGAGACCATTGAGGAGAAACATCTCATGCCCTATTTTACAGAGCACAGATTTCAAGGATGGCTCCTGACCTGTCAGAGAGAGAGAGAGAGAGAGAGAGAGCGCGCACGAGCGCAAAATTAAAAAAACAACAACCCTCAAGTGCCTGGTTCATACATTTCCCGTCTCTTCCAAAATTTTTCTAAATTCCTTCCCTACTCCCTGAAACTCCACATCATAGTTCCCAACCTTCTGGCAAAGAATGGCACTGTTCTCTTTGAACAGGGGTTATTATTCTGTGGCCTAAAGTGCTCAGTGCCATCCCAGCAAGGGGGATGAGAGCTGGAAATAGAATGAGTTAGATCTCAGCAAAACAGTAAAAAGCACTGCAAATCAACCACAGTCTATATCACACACACACACACACACACATACATAAACCCCTGTGTTAAAAGAACACTACTAAAGTTGCAAAGTCAAGCACTCAAAAGTTATGAAATGCCAGAATTAAGGTTGCCTGAGCAACCTGAATTTGGCCCCCCGTTGTGCATATCCATTATGGTGCAGTATATAATCAGATGATCACATGCAGTGGAATCTCAGAGTTACAAACACCTTGTGAATGGAGGTTGTTTGTAATTCTGAAATGTTCGTAAATCTAAAAAAATCCAAAACATTATAGTTGTTCTTTCAAAAGTTTACAACTGAACATTGACTTAATACAACTTTGAAACTTTACTACGCAGAAAAAAAAATGCTGCTTTTAACCATCTTAATTTAAATGAAACAAGCACAGAAACAGTTTCCTTACCTTGTCAAATCTTTTTTTTATTAGTTTTTTAGTAGTTTACATTTAACACAGTACAATACTGTATTTGTTTTTGTCCCTACTGCTGCCTGATTGTGTACTTCCGGTTCCAAATGAGGTTTGTGTCCATTCGTAATTCTGGTGTTCATAACTCTGAGGTTCTACAGTACTATTTTTTCCACAGGACCCTTGCCTCATTCAGCACACAGGAAGAACCCACTCTGGGGACCAATCCAGATTGTGCAGTACAAGAATCTTGTCCCCAGTCTCCTTGCCCAGTCAGTTCTCCTGACTCCCCATCCAATCTGCCTCTCCGCTTTCCACTACTGACTCCAAGTCCAAGTCTCCCTAATCAAGATCCTCATCCATTCTCAGTCTCTTTTCCACACCCTCTCCCTAGCTCTTTATCCCCCAGTCTCCTTCCTCCATGGCTCATTGATCCAATCTCTTTGCCCAGACAGTTGCAGTTCTCCTGCCACATCTCAGCTCCTTGACAGATCTATCTCCCATCCACTCCAATACTGCTTCTTAGTCCCAGTCTCCTTGTCCATCCAGTCCCAGTCTCCCGCAGCTCTTCATACCATCAGTGTGTTTCTCCCCCAGCCAGCTGGCTCCCAGTTCCCCACCCCTATCTTCTACTCTTCATCTCTGAACTCAGTGAATGCACTGTCTACAACCACTGCCTTGAATTCCTCTCCTCCAACTCCATGCACGACCCTCTTGCCTCTGGCTTCTGATGTCTCCACTCCACTGAAACTGCTTTCACTACAGTTTCTAATGATCACTTCATGGCCACATTTCACCTCATCTCTAACATCTAGGATGGTGGAAAAACTAGTTTGACAGAGAGATGTCAGATTTCTATCCAGATATCTGTACTGTTTAAGGATGCTGGGGTTTTTTTGCTTTCTGTAACCATATGCAGTATTAAAATTTTAAATTTTAAAAAACGCCACAGCACTAGAACTGCCCCTTTTGTTTGACAGAGAAGCCAAGGACTTAACATGCACAGACAATAACCTACTCTTTTATGTCTGCAGGTGATCTCCTGGGGGTTAGGGTAGATCCATTTTAGGTGGGGTTGTATGGGAAAGCTTACTGTGCCACTGGCCATGCTGTATCTGTTCTGTGGATAAATCATCAGTCGAAAAGGCTGTCAGACTAGAACCATTCACTTCCCCAGGTTCTGTTTGGTATCCCCTCTAGTTCCCTGTTATTGTTCCTTTGATCCCACACTTTTGTCCCTGCCTTTTTCTGGTTGTCCTCCATGTCTATTAAGCTCCTCTCCTCAGAGAGCCCCAGCTCCTTCAAGTAGGTAAAGTAGACTGGCATGTTACACAAACACTGAATTCTTGGTTGGTTTCCTCAGATTTATACAGTACATTTCCAAAAGAGGACACAGCTATAGCAAGAAGATCAGCATCAACAAAAATTATGTCACAGTTGTACATAATAGTGAGAAGTGTAAGGTGATGCATTTAGGGATGACTAACAAGAATTTTAGTTATAAGCTGGGGACGCATCGGTTGGAAGTAACGGAGGAGGAGAAGGACCTCGGAGTCCTGGTTGATCGCAGGATGACTGAGTCGGCAATGTGACGTGGCCGTGAAAAAAGCTAATGCGGTCTTGGGATGCATTAGGCGAGGTATATCTAGTAGGGATAAGGAGGTGCTGCTTCCGTTATACAAGGCACTGGTGAGACCTCATTTGGAGTACTGTGTGCAGTTCTGGTCTCCCATGTTTAAAAAGGATGAACTCAAACTGGAACGGGTACAGAGAAGGGCCACTAGGATGATCCGAGGAATGGAAAACCTGTCGTATGAAAGGAGACTCGAGGAGCTCGGTTTGTTTACCCTAACCAAAAGAAGGCTGAGGGGGGATATGATTGCTCTCTTTAAATATATCAGAGGGATAAATACCACGGAGGGAGAGGAATTATTTCAGCTCAGTACTAATGTGGACACGAGAACAAATGGATATAAACTGGCCGTCGGGAAGTTTAGGCTTGAAATTAGCCGACGGTTTCTAACCGTCAGAGGGGTGAAGTTCTGGAACAGCCTTCCGAGGGAAACAGTGGGGGTGAATGACCTCTCTGGCTTTAAGATTAAGCTTGATAAGTTTATGGAGGGGATGGTTTGATGGGATAACGTGATTTTAGTCAATAGGCCAATAACGTGCCATCGCTGGTAATTAGTATCAATGGTCAATGTGGGTCTGGCTGGAGAATCTTGCCCGCATGCTTGGGGTTCTGCTGATCGCCATATTTGGGGTCGGGAAGGAATTTTCCTCCAGGGTAGATTGGCAGAGGCCCTGGAGGTTTTTCGCCTTCCTCCGCAGCATGGGGCAGGGGTCGCTTGCTGGAGGATTCTCTGCGACTTGAAGTCTTTAAATCACGATCTGGGGACTTCAACAGCTGAGTCAAGGGAAAGAATTATTCCAGGAGTGGGTGGGTCAGCTTTTGTGGCCTGCATCATGCGGGAGGTCAGACTAGATGATCATAATGGTCCCTTCTGACCTTAAAGTCTATGAGTCTATGAGTCTATAAGTAATAGTAAAATAGCATCTTGAGATGAGCATTTAGATCTTTAATACTTGATGGAAAATCCTTTACTAAATATAATCCACATACCCAGATACACTCCCCTGAAAATAAAAACACCTACTGAGCTCTCTTACCCATGTTTCTTAACTGAAGAGTCTTTTTGATAGTTGAAATCTTTGTGTTGATGTGAGAGCATAAATCTTCCAAATCTGAAGAGGCCATATTCCCACTACTGCTCTACAAACAGAAAATAAACATTGGTACATTTAAGATATCCACATTACAAGTACAAGCTTTTTTGCTGGACTTTGTGCTGTGTATGGCCCCAAGTGCAACCGGATAACCCCTGTATGCATAATGACAATGCACAGCAATCAACTCTCAAATGACAAAAAGGATATATTTGACCAGTGGACGGAACATTTCAGTTTGCTTCCTAATCACCCTTCCAATATTTCTGAGGAAGCAATTAATGCTCTTCCAGAACATCGACTAAAAGAACTTGCACTAGCCCCTACCTTATATGAGACCATAACAGCAATCAAGCAGATGTCACAAGGAAAAACACCTGGAATGGATGGCATTCCAGCAGAGATCTATAAGCAGGGTAGCTACCATACTACAAGGCACCTCACATTGCTCTTCTGCATTATCTGGGAGCAAAAAAGTCAGTACCAGAGGATATCAAAGAAGCCAGCATTGTCTACCTCTATAGCAGTAGTTCTCAACCTATTTACCATTGTAGGCCGCATATGCAGCTCTCTCTGTGTTGTGTGGACCTCATCCACACAATATATATACTACCTGTATGGCCCTGAGGATGTCACATGGGCCACAGCTATGCGCTGATTGGGCCACAAGTGGCCCGTGGGCTGAGAACCACTGCTCTATAAAGATAAGATGCTAAGACAACCTGTGATAATCACCGCAACATTTCCCAACTCTCTGTTGCTGGGAAAATTCTTGCACAGGTCATTTTGAATAGACTTAACACCTATCTTGTGGAAACCATCCTCCCAGAGTCTCAATATGGATTTCAGTCTGGAAAGAGCACTATAGACATGATCTTCACAGCCCCTCGGCTTCAGGAAAAATGCTGGGAGCAGAATTGTGGTCTTTATGTGGTGTTCATTGACTAAGCTAAAGCTTTTGACTCCAAGTTTTGAGAGACTCTGAAAACTTCTGTTCATCTTTGGATATCTTGCAAAGTTTATTTCTGTCAAATGGTGAGATATCAAACCCCTTCTCACTCCTTAATGACACCAAACAAGGTTGCATGCTGGTTCCACACTCCTTTCCAGCCCTTTTTTTCCCATTATACCTATGGATGTATTTTATGACATTGACAGAGTATTTATCCAGTTCAACACTGATGGGAAGCTGTTCAATCTGCAATGCTTCCGTGCTCGCATGACAATGGCATATTTACTAATTAAGCTTTTATTTGCTGATGACTGTGCGTTGGTTGCTCACTAGATTGATGACATTCAAGTTATAACTGATCACTTTGCTTGTGCAATCAATCATTTTAGTTTCACAATCAGCCTAAAGAAAACTGAATTACTGTACCAACCTGTGCCAGGGTGATGCTCATACCTACCTTATTATTAAGATCAACAAAGCTCCTCTCAAGTTCATGGAGAAGTTTTGCTACCAAGGGAATACGCTGTCACAGAATGTCACAACTGATTATGAGATTACCTATCACATTGTAACCGTTCCTTTGTGGGTCACAATGGAGAATACCAAATTCCAGACAAACTGCTGAGAAATAGGGCAGATACACCCCAAAACTGGTGGTTATTCTCCCATAAGGTATGCCAAACCAGCAACCAAAGTAAACTTCTGTTTCACCACACTTACTAACAAGAAGTCAGAAAAGCAGTTTCCTTAGATATTCCAGTCCTTGTATCACCACCAAAAACACAAGACTTAAAGATGAGTGGTTCTTTAAAACCAATTTCATCAAATAAAAGGTTCTTCTGATCCCAAAGGACCAGCCACACACCCAGGTCAATATATAGCTGAGATCTTATTCAATAATCATGCTGTTGCCAATCCTTTAGTATCTAAAATCTAAAGGTTTACTTATAGAAAGAAAGAAAGGTGAGTTAAAATTGGTTAAAGGAATCAAATACATACAATAATTACAAAGTTCTTGGTTCGGGCTTGTAGCAGTGATGGAATAAACAGCTAGCTTAAGTCAAGTCTCTGGTTGCGTCCAAATCATTGGAATGTCCTCAGTCCCTTGGTTAGAATGTTCCCATTAGGGTAAGTTCATAGTCCATAGGTTTGAGCAGGAAAGAGGAAACATTGAGATGTTTCCAGGGCCTTTTATAGCTTCTGCCATGTGGAGGGAAATCCATTGTTTCAAACAAAGACCTCAGCACAGCTAGTGGAAAATTACAGGTAGCAAGATGGTGTTTGGAGTCACATGGGTAAGTCACATGTCCATGCCTGATTTTGCTTAGTCACAGCAGGAAAGTCCATTAAGTGTAGATAGGCGTCTCCCATGGTCCATTGTGAGTTAAGTGTTCCTTGATGAGCCACTTAATTTGAATAGTCCCTTCAAGATGTGCAGGCTAAATACCTTGTGGGTGTTACTCCAGGAGCAAACATTTTTGAAATACAGGGATAGAGCCAGTGCTCATAACTTCAAATACAAAAATGATACAAATAGCATAATCATATTCAGCAAATCATAACCTTTCCATAGACATCTTACTTGACATAATTTGTACAAGATTTGTTGCAATTATATAACAGTGGTAGCAACAATGATCTACATGGTCATATTTAATCAATCAGACACATATCCAAGGCCAGCTCCACATCCGGAATGCTGCAACACCACCAAATGAATGATAGGGGTATCAAAATAAGCACGAAGCTAAATTTATATTATTCTTCCAACACTTCTATATGGTTGTGAGATGTGGACAACATATCACAGGTTCAAATATGCTGCCTTTGGTCTGTTTGCAGGGTCAAATGGTGGGACAAGATTTCCAATACCAAAATCCTTAGTTGTTGTTGGATATCTAGCATTCAAAGCAAGCTCATAAAAGTTCAGCTGTGTTGGTCCAGGCATCTTGTTCACATGGTCAATTCGAGCCTATGCAAGGCCATATTTATGGTCAGCTAAAGCAAGGCACCCATTTTCATGGTGGCCAGTACAAACAATATAGAGACACACTGAAGTCAAACTTGAAAGCATGTCAGGTTGACCCCAGCAACTGGGAAGCGACAGCCCATGACAGGGCAAGGTGGCAGAAGATGTGTCATGTTGCCACTAATTGCTTTGAAGCAAGGCACATTAACACTATGTGAAAAAATGTGTACAGCACAAAACAAGTATGCTACAGACAGCAACGGTCATGGACAGTCTTGTCTGTCCCACATATAACCATGTTTCCAGTTCTCACATTGGTCTGACCTCACATATACATGTTCACCAATGGCATTTGCTGAATCCTCATGTTAACATCAACATGAACTCCATCATCATAAGTACTAGTTATGCAAATAGAATTTAAAATGTACACTGCTTAGACAAAAATGAAGGGGAATTTCACCTAGCTTTTCCTGAAGCAGCAGACATAGTAAATGCTATTTAGTTGAGCAAATTGAAAGCAGGGCAGGGAGCATACTGAGGTAGGTGGTAAACTAGAGAAATCTATGTGCTTGAACTCTACAGATAAAGTACTAGTATTGGTCCTTAGATTTATGGGACTGTATTGGCTCCCTCTGGTGGTTAACTAGAACTGAAAACTACGGGTTTTGTTGTGGTTGTTTTTATAACCCACACACTAGTGCATAGGTTGGCCAAATACGCATGATACTTGGCAGAGCTGTATAGCTACTCATGTTATGCCCACACATTTAAGAAGTCTTTCACACACTGCCATTGGTAAAATGTCACACTCGTATAAGAGACAGCTTATTTAGGAAAATTCAGACGGGAAAATCTTAGACCCTAGATTCCCAGTCAAAAAACTTGAAGCAGAGTTAAACTTGTAAATATGTATAAAGGAAAAAAACTTTAATAAAATCCTTTGGGGTTTAAGAAACACAAATGCTTGAGAGCCAGGATTAATTGTGTGAGGTGGGTTCCTAAAGCATAATGGATAGTATGCACACGTTGGAACTCTGCAGTTTTTAAAATGTACATATCAACCACCTTTAATAATTACATAATTCTCCTACTTACCCTACAAGTAGCCAAAGTAACTACTCCTTAACACACATACACAAATTTGGAGTTTCTAGGCTAAACTATTTTGTATATTACAAGTCAAAAAATAATTTCTCCAAACATGTTCAGGTTTTTAAACCCACATCTCTCAAACGTATTGCCCAATTTACATCAAACTTTCCCAGGCGGGGGGGGGGAATCTATCCTGCCATAACATCAAATGTGAAATTACAGGTAGATTGGTTATGACTAAGCCAAAGAAACAAAGGGAATTGGTGAAAGTGGCAGGAAATCTATAGTGTAGACATGGCCTTTGGATTTACTGACTCACAGTCTTATGGTCAGTCTGTTCAAACAGTGATCTATTCTGACACAACAACACCCTATTTAAAAGGGAGGAAGCAGCTGTCAGAGCATTTACAATGAGGGGCCCTGAACTTTGGAATTCACATCTCCCCTTGATCCAAAGCAC
>NW_020664420.1:10013818-10056951 GCF_002925995.2 Terrapene triunguis | reverse complement strand
CTATGCTCACTGTCTCCTTCAGGCTTTTAGGTAGGGAGTGGTGTGCTTAAGACTGGGAAATCTCAAAAACTGGTGTTGTAATTGGGTGCTTTTTTTTTTTCTCTCCTGGAGTTGGAGAACATCCTGGGATATATTTTCATTTCCACTTTTAATTTATGGCAAAGGCACCTAGAGTCATGGCTAGGCAATTTTTTAGTAAATATATTCTATAGATCTAAATAAATAAAAGTACATAGACTGCTGAAAGGATTAAAACTCTGCAAATATATTCAGAACAGAATTAGGAGAGAGACCAACTGATTTATTACAGATATACAGACACTATCCAAATATACAATACACCTCTACCCCGTTATAACGCGACCCGATATAACATGAATTCGGATATAACACAGTAAAGTAGTACTCCGGGGGGGCGGGGCTGTGCACGCCGGTGGATCAAAGCAAGTTCGATATAACGTGATTTCACCTATAACACGGTAAGATTTTTTGGCTCCCGAGGACAGCGTTATATCGAGGTAGAGGTGTAGTTACTCCTATGCAACTAAATCTCTCCCCAGGAGTATCTGGAGTGAACTGCTAATTACACCTAATTATTCCTATTGGACTTGCTTCCTGTTTTCTTACAAAACCTTTTACTGTATATTCATTCCTGCCGACACTGAATATTCAATATTTTGGCACTCTAGGCCCTTTGTTCATGGTCTCATGCAGCACTTGCTTACAGGCTCTCACTTAACATGTCCTCCCTACTCGTCTTCTTTCTCCTCCTCATCGGGGTCAGGCATTCTGCATGTGTGGAGGGAGCACCCCTCAAGGCTGCAATAGTAGCAGCTGCTGATAAAAACCAGACAGATGTATCATTGGATTTAGTCACAATGGAAGGGAAGTTTCAAAACTCCCTTATCTAATTCCCACAAAAACTTTTAATAAGACATACTGACACTTCAGCTTTGGAGCACCTCTGCACAGCAGTGCTCTCCAGCCCCAGCCATAGTGAGTATGGCTGGCCAGGGGCAAGGAATTTCAGTTGCATGAAACAATAAAAGTTCGGTCCCTTTTTCATGGGCACTAGTATAGGGCAATGACACTGAATACTGGTACCATTTTCCACAGGCTGTGGTATTTTTAGCTGATATGTCACTCCCGAGGGTAACAAAGGTACACATAACATAGCTGCTACTGGAGTCCCAAATCCACCCAGAGCCATATGCTGCTAGCCTGTTTACTGCAATGGTGCCAGGTGAACTCATTGCAGAGTGGCATGGGAAAGCATCCTACCACAAAGGAAGAAATAAGACAGCCTTCGCTAGAAACCTTAGAGTATGAACTGCAGAGCAACACCATGAAAGTTTCATCGAGATAGCCCAGGAGGATTCAAGAGACATCTCTATGTTCATAAACAAACTGCTCTGAACCCCTGTCCCCCACTTAATCCAACAGGGGAATGAAAAGCAGATGCCAACTCTACCTCTGTTTGTTGTACCACTACCTCCTCTTGTAGGAGTAAGACTGTGACAAGTCCATACCTGTGTCTGGTTAAATTTGGGATAGGATGGGCACCATCTTTAAATTTAAACACTGTAAGGAAAAATGCATGCATACACTTACCCATGGTCCCTTCCCCTCCATCGGGGTTATCCGTGCTTGGCTAGGGAAACTGGGTAGACTGTGGCAAAGTGTCAAACAGATCCTGACTTGTGGCATGGCTCGAACTCCCTGCCATGTCTTGCCCCCTCATCCTCTTCCTCCTTGCTGTTCACAGCAGCGAGTCTGTTGTCTTATCCATGGTGGTCAGCAGTGTGCTGGTTGGGTCTCCACCAAGTATGACATGCAAGTCACTGTAAAAGTGGCAAGTCTGTGGCTCAGCCCCCAGCTCGATTTTGCACTCACTGCCTTTGTGGTATGCCTGGCATAGTTCCTTCACTTTCATGCTGCAATGCTGCTGCTACCTGTCATACCCTTTTCCTGCATTTCCTGTGCAATCTGTTAGTAGATATCCACATTTCTACTGCTGATCCATAGCTCTGATTGCACAGCTTCTTCTCCCCACAGGGCCATGAGAACCAATACTTCTTGCCTGCTCCAGCCAGGAGTGTCTCTAGTACATGGAGCTGGCATAGTTGCACACAACAAGGGAGCACCGCTAGGTGTGCTTGCCAAGCTGGGCAATCAGGAAAAGGCATTTCAAAAATGTGTGGTGGGGTGCCTTTCCGTCTCTGGGACCACTGGGCAGTAGAGTTCACAATTGTGACCAGAGAGGTCACTGTCGCAGGGAATGGGGCATTGTAGGACAGGCACTGGAGGACCGTTCAGGTCGACACAGGTCATACAGTGTCTACACACTTGTACTACATCAACCTCAGTAGGTTGACTTCAGCTCTATGCCGCTTGGGGAGGTGGTTTTACTGCATCGCCGTAACAGGTCACTTATGTTAGGTAGAGACAAATTTAAGTATATAGACATGTACAAATAGGTTGACACAAGGCAATTTATATTGACTTAACTTTGCAGCATATGCCAGGCCTTAGGCTTTGATCTGGCAAGAACTTATACATGTGAGGAAGCCTCACCGGGTTCAGTGGGACTATTCAGATGCATAGTGTTTGGAGGACCAGGGCTTTAGATGTTACTTTTAACAGCAGTGGGGGAGGGGGGAGTCACATTTGCGTCTGGAATATAAATTGATGGGTGCTTTAAGCATAAAGGAGCTTGCAAGCTTTACCAGCTTTACTAGAGGACTTTAGATGCTCTTTGAACCTCACCTATTGGGGTTGTATAGTTTACAAGCTCCCCTGGGTTTTGCTAGTAGAACTTGGAGGCCTAACAATTTCCTCTTGCATCAATTAGCAGCTCTGCAGGAACACAAAAATTTCAATACAGAATCTGTTTCTACATTAAAATCCCTCTACTAATATTTCCTACATTGAAAACCTCCATTATAAATATCAGCTCAGACTCTGATCCTACAAATAGACATGCAGGCAGACTCCTCAATGGTGCTTCTTCACATATGTAAAGTTAAATATGTGCATGTTTGTGAGATCATGGCCTCAGATATTAATTTATGCCCAATCCTGTAATTAGATCCACAGAGAACTCCACTAATGACAAGAGACTTCCCCACACCTGTGGATCTGACTGCTGAATGAGGTCTAAGAACCCAAACCTGAAATGCCATCAGCGAGCACAGAAGTAAATGGCACTGCAGGACCATAGATGTCATGAGCAAAATTTTAAAGGGAAAGGGAAAGTCATCACTGCTACAGCTTCCAGCCTGAGGGAGATGGGGGGACGACACTGTTCCCACACCAGTTTTCAGCCCTCACGTGGAAGAAAGGAAGCAGCATGAAGGAGGAGGAAACAGTTTGAGGATGCTTAGTGCAGCAGGGCTCAGCACTTCCCACTCCTCACCCAGCTGATTGGACTTGGGGTGAGGGGAGCTACAGAGGACCAGAGGTTGGGGGCATACACAGGCTCAGTGGTGGAACCTTGTGGAAGAGATATAAGGGGTGTTTGGGGGCGGGGGGAAGAAGAAGGATATTTTGGAGCTGGACAAAACTCAGCAGCTGGGGGCCAGTAGGCTAGGGGATTAGTGATACTATAACGGTCAGTGCCTCCCCCCCAAAAAACCCCAAAACTTTACTAACAGGGCTTCACACTAGCAGTTCATCTCTGATTAACTCAAAAACTGCTGGAAGGCTTTTGCTCAAACTTTCACAGCTCCAAACGAAAAAAAAATAAATCCCTCAGGTTGATACCCATTATGGATAACTTCATCCTCAAAAGAGACTGTTTTCCAGAAAGCTATGGACATACGGAAATAGAGGAATAAAATAACAGTCCTGGTGAAGTATTTCTTCACACAACACACCATCAACCTGTGGAACTCCTTACCAGAGGATGTTGTGAAGGCCAAGACACTAACAGGGTTCAAAAAAACCAAGGAGTCTGGTGGCACCTTAAAGACTAACAGATTTATTTGGGCATAAGCTTTCGTGGGTAAAAAACCTCACTTCTTCAGATGCATGGAGACTTAAGGTGCCACCGGACTCCCTGTTTTTTGTGTGGATACGGACTAACACGGCTACCCCCTGATACTTGACAGGGTTCAAAAAGAACTAGATAAATTCATGGAGAATAGGTCCATCAATGGCTATTAGCCAAGATGGGCAGAGATGGTGTCCCAAGCCTGTTTGCCAGAAGCTGAGAATGGGCGACAGGGAAAGGATCACTTGATGATTACCTGTTCTGTTCATTCCCTCTGAAGCACCTGGCATTGGCCACTGTTGGGAGACAGGATACTGGGCTAGATGGACCATTGGTCTGACCCAGTATGGCTGCTCTTATGTGTAACTTCAGCTACAACACATACTGCCAAGCTCCAACTATAATATACATCATATGGGTATATGGTATTCCACATACATAAGACATGGCTCCTGACAAGCATATTACCATCTTATATCTGTCTGATGTGCAAATTACAGCTCAGTGAGTGAGCAGAAGGGATTAAAACAGAGGGGCCACAAGTGCAGCTTGAATGGCAGGGAAAGCAACAAGGGAGACAGGGGGAGGGCAGTGTAAAACTGTGAACACCCCCTTCTCCCGCTTTACATTACACCTTCTCCAACCCCTTGGCATGTGATGTACACCAGTGTCGATACTTGTGTGTGACATAACCCTTCTGAACTGGGTCCTATATCGCAGCTGCTGCTAGCCAGGCCCGCCCCCTCCTCCTCAACCTGTCCAGAGCTGGCTTACAAGACAGGCTGGCACAGAGCCCATGGGAAGGACCTTCCCTGGGTCTGCAGGAAGGTCCACAATGTGCAGCAGGAGTCGGACAGCAGGGCAAGGAGGAAGGGGGGGGGGGGCGAGTGGGTGCCTGGCAGAGGGGAGGGATCCGTTGTATTGGGTCCCTTCCCTAGGTAGGTGGAGAGTAGAGATAGGCGCCTCCACCCAGAGCCATGCTCCTAGGCACCACCCTCTTCCTCACCAGGCCCCTCTCGCCCCCCCTCACCAAGACGCCCCCCCCCCCAGCCATACCGGGGACCACCCTTGTTCCCTGCCTGCTCCCCAGGCCCCTCTCGCCCCTCCCAAGGCACCCCCCAAAGCCATGCTGGGGACCAGCCACTTCCCCTGCCTGCTCACCAGGCCCCTCTCAGCCCCCGCCCCACTATCTCCAAGACCCCCCGCCCGTCCCCTCCCCTCAGACTCACCGCGGGAGGCTGGGGCCCGTATGAACCAGGAGTCGCCGGGGGTAGAGGGGGGAGTGCGCGCGCTGTAGCCGTTCAAACCACCCGCGCTCAGCAGCGGCAACTAACGCGAGAAGTCAAGAGACCCTCCACGGTCCTTTCGGGAGCGGCTTCACGGGCATGCGCGGGCAATCTGAGCATGCGCACTACTAGTCGCAGTGAAGCCTGTTGCCGCCTCGCGCGGCTCTAGGCTATCCACGCACCGGTAGCAGTCCTGGCCCTGCCTGAGGCTGCTGCTCCAGGAGCGGGAGGGGCAGGGCTCTGCGGAGCTGGGGCAGTGGGTCTGGGGACTTGAGTTAGGGGGAAGCGGGTCGGTACCCAGTGGGGGGTAAGGGCAGGCGGAGCCCTTGAGGGGACAGAAATCCCCTGAGCTGGATTCGAGGAGGCGGGGGAAGAACAGGAAGGGTCCCCGGATCTGGGTTGTGGGGTCGAGGGGTAGGAACGGGAAGGGTCCCTAGAGCTGGGTTTGGTGGGCCAGGAAGAGGAAGGATCTCCAGATTGGGGGCAGGAGGGATCCCTGGAGGTGGGTTGGGGTGGGGGAAAGGAACATGAAGGGACCCTGGTGCTGGGTTTGGGGGAGGGACAAGAGGTGTTCATGGAGCTGGGTTTTGGGGAGCAACAGGAAGGGTCCCCAGAGCTGGATTGGTGGGGGTGGAAGAAGGACCCTGGGGCAAGAGCAAGGGCCCTGAGGCTGGGTTTAGAGGAGGAAGGGCTTGTGAAGAGAGCAGAGGGGCTTCAAGGGCTGGATCCATTTGGAGATGAGTGGTTTCTCTCAGACTTCCTAATCAACCTCCTCCCAAAGTCCCAGCACTGGCCCTGTTGGCCATACATCAGTTCAGGAGGAGGAAGCTGGATGGAAGGGTTCTTTGCAAAGGTGGGGCCTTTTTCCAGTTCCTTGTCTGAGCACACATCTAGGCAAAGTACCTCTGGGTGGTATCTGGCGTCCGCTGAATTCTTAGACACCTCAGAGCAGTAGGCATCATGTGCAGTTCGCTGTGACCTGCAGTGTTCCTATGTGATGCCAGTCAATTAGTTTAAACCAGACTTTTCAGAAGTAGTCACTAATTGTGTCCTTTACTTTCTGGGCACCCAACCTGAGACAGAAGCCTGATTTACAGGAGTGCTGAGCATTCACAGTAGCAACTAAAATCACTGAAGGGTATTCTTTGAGCACATAAAAATGCTACAGAATCTGAGTATTCTGAGAAAATCAGGTTCTACATGTTTCAAAGAGGGTACCCAAAATAAATGGATACTTTAAAAACTTAATTCCATTGTGCCTGAGCTCCCCATCTGTAAAAGGTGGATAATAGCACTCCCTCACTTTAATAAATTTATTTTCTGATGTTTGTGAAGCACTCAGGCCCAGATCCTCAAAGGTTTATAGGCACCTAACTCCCACTGATCTCATGGCTTTAGATACTACAGCCATGAGCATCATAAATTAGCCCACGAAGAAATGAATTATTCTGTCTTCAGAGTAGGGTTTGAATACTGTGCAGTATAAATAAGGCCTGGGGGACACATTGCATGATAATTAAATAGTGACTAACGGTTCATTCAGGAAGCACAAGCCATTCTATGCTTGGAATGAGGTGGGTGACCTGTGGGGGGGAAAATAGCACGGGGCCATGCAATAAAAGATGGCATCATACTGCTGGTGCCCAAAGAGGGTGAATTAAGCTTGCAGGTTCAAAAACCAGCAGCCAATTAAGGACCCCATTTTTATTTATTTTAAACAATTTTGTTTTTAAAGCCAAACCCTGACTCTGGAGGCAGCCTGATCCATGATTTTCAAATGCCTCAGCTTAGCAATGCAGCTTGGTGCCACCTAAAATTCCCCTTATGTTGGGGGACACATGCCAACAAACACCCTCAGTGTATGTAGGCTAGTCCCTCTTCCTCATAGCCATGATCTGTGGGGAGTGCCCTCCCAACCACCCCCTCTTTGGGGTTGCCCCCATCACAGCTGGGGGGGGGGGAGCACTACTTGTGCTCAGGGTCCCAGGCCTGGCGGGGATAAAATCCCTCTCGCTGTCTGTGAAGGGTTCCCGCAAACTCCTTCTGCCACTAAGGCCCTGCCCTCTTATCTATCCCTTGCCCTCCCAAGTGGTCTCACTTCCCCCTTAAGGAGCCTTTCCAGATTGGCCCATGTCTCTCTGACACCGCCCCATTCAGCTAGTTTATTCCTCGGATTGGCTCCTGAGGCCTGGCCCTATCCTGTTCCCTCCGCTGTAGTCCCTTTGCAACTTGGTCACAGCGCAGCCCGTGGAGCTCCCGTTGGCTTCTGGCACAGTCATTCAGGCTGCACTCACCACTCATCACCCCGCCCCTAGAGAGAGCATTGCGGAGCTCCTCCGCCCTTTGTCAGTGTGCGCCGGACCAGCCTTGATTTTCCTCTTGACCCATCTGGTTGCACCCATGTTCTGTCCAGACTCGAGTCCAGGACCACCCTCTGGGCCTGAGCCAGGCTAGCATCCTCCCACCCGCTGCCAGGGACCCGAGTGACCTTCACTCCTCCTGACCCTGTTATTCATTAGTTGTCCCCCATTTTCAGTTGGTTCCCGGGTCCAGTGGTCCCTCCCGCAAGGCTGGGGGAGAGGCCTTTAGAGGTGGGTGGGCTTGCACCCACCCACCTCCCAGGATTTCCAATAAGGCCAGGGACCCGAGCGCCGAGCCTAGGCAATGCCCCATGGCTAGCACTCCCCTCCTCCCAGCAAGGCCCCCAGCCCTGGGTCGAACCTAACATTCCCTTCCCACTGCTGTCAGGAACCCCAATCCTCTCAGCCAGACACACCCGTGCACACTACTCCCTCCTCCCCCAGCCAGGCACGTCTGTACCGCCAGCCAGATACACCACCATTCATACCCACACATTACATCTATCGCAACCAGACACAGCTGCACCCCCACACACACACTCCAGCCAAGCACACCTGCAGCCCCTGCACACAATACGTGTATCCCGCCACTCTTACCTTCACACTACCCCCCCCATCACAGCCTATTATCCTCTCCCCCTAGCCTGTCATATACACACACACACACACACAGCCTGTCACATCCACACGCATCCCAGCCAGTCACAAACACTGCTTTGCAAGGCACTAGTAGGCTTCTTTCACTGAGCAGAGCATAAGACAGGACTGCCTCTTTCATTGCCCTAGCCCAGGTACTTTTGGAAAGGAAATGTTTTCTCTCATTGAGAATGGCCTGGCTTACATCTTTCTCATAAATAATTTTTAAGATGGAATGAAATGTAGTAATGAGTGGCATTTCTTAATTGATTAAAATATATTCCAGAAGGGTTTTTTGTTTTGGCATTAAGAGAAGACAAAGCACACAATACCCAAATGCTTAAATAAAAAAACAAAACAAAACAATAGCCATTCCTAACACACACATCTACAGAGGAATAAACTTAAGTCAGCAGTTCCTCTTTCCATCTCTTGAGAAAAAGATAACAGACTAAAAGCTCACATTCAGCCCATACTTCTTTTTGAGATAGCTTTAGAGAAACACACTCTATTCTATTCCTATAGCAAATGTTTGCCTCTCTCAAGAGGATTTTTTCTGTTTCTTTTCTAACAGTCTGTATCATCCAGACTAATCCCTCACCCTGGTTTAAAAAGAAAAGAAACACAAGGAACGGAATAATTTCAAGGTTGACATTTAAAGCTGTTAAGAGGGATTTTTGTTGCTCTATGTGACCCAAAAGGTGATCACATTCAGCAGACCTTCAAAAAAACAAAACAACAAAAAATCCTAATGACTCAAAAAGAGTACTATACAGAATTGTTTGCCATAATGTAATAGGTTCTTGAAATTGTTCAGTCACCCAGAGAAGCGTGAAGAAAACGTGTAATCTAACAGTAAGAAATCCTCTGTGCAGCCACTTCCATTAGGCCACCACTTTAAATGAGAACTCTAACAAATCCCCAAACCTCATATTTCCAGTGGGACCAATCCTGCAGCCTTCATGTAAATAGTCCCACTGACTTCAAAATTAATTGTAAGAGAGACAAATATAAAAACATCAGTACAGATAACATTTTAGAACTTGGTATCAAAATGGGAAAAATTAAGTGCCTTGCCTCAGAAATTCTTGATTTCAAATTAAAAGAACCAGAGATTGGCCAAAGTGATAAACTTCTAATTCAGACTTCCCCAGAGTTTGGAGATACTCAGATCTGAGGGGTCGATTCATCCCATTGGTAGACCAAAGAGACAGCTGCAAACCTCAGATCTGGATTTTAAATTTGCCCAAAGTTCAGGGGTGTCTTGGTCTGAGGATATGATTCATGCTCATCTTTAAAGCAAACTGAATTACAGCAGTTACAAATTGGAGAGAAAAAAACATGTCAGCAACAGTGAAATGTACCCTTGAATAATAATGCTTATAAACAGGAATATTCAAACCTTCTGTTTACAGATTTCTTTTGCTGCTTGAACATTTGTCATGGGACTGATTTCTTGTTGGAAATATTGAAGAGAGTCTAGAATGCACCATGGCTGCATTATCAGTTTAATGATTAAAAACAATTTCTTCTATGAGTTTCAGGTTACAAATAGGTCTGACAAATGTAAAACTTGCAAGAAGTAGGGTTTCTTTTTGGAGTCTATCACACCATCTGCTGTCGTTTTAGGGAATGTCACACATGTGAATGTGAAACAGCCCTAAAGAAAGTTAAGGTACATGAAATCAGGTTGTTACCAAGGGACACTGCACACTGAAGCTGTCATTTCACAGGATACACTTAAAACCTTTCCAAATCTTAACAGTGTTCTTTCTGCTCACGTAAATAAAATACAGTATTTAACAAAGGGGTAATACATTGTCCATTTGGGGCATCTATACAAATCCATTTTATCACGAAGAAACAGATGAAAAATGATCTTTCCATCATCTTATCAAGCAAATACCCCTGAGTACAGGGGTTGGTAGCCATTGTCTTCCCTCTTGCATGTGAGCACACAGACACTCAGCATTCCAAAGAACTGAAAAGGAAAAAAGGGATCTTTAGCTTTACTATTTCTTTTGGAGGTTGAATTTATCGTATGTTTTATCTATGCTTGAATTAAATTTAACCTCTCTGTGGCAGGGATGTTGCCTTCTACATATTTGTAAAGTGCATTGTAACAGCGCTCTAAACAACATAATACTGAGAAAATAAATGTATCGATTTTCTAAAGGTGTCTTTAAAGGTTACTTTTAAATAGTGATATGGACTCTGGGTTTTCTCCCACTGTTTTTCCCATAAATTTATTTCAGAAACATTAATTCCTAGGCAGCATCTGCTGTGGATAAGGCTGTGCTGGATTTAGAATGTAGATCTGTAATATGTTTAAGCATATACAGGTATGCAATAAAAGACAAAAACATTATGCTACAACAATTAGAAGAGAGCAGAAGTGGTGATTGATGAAAGAACTGACTACAGTCAATTACAAAGAAATAATAGTGATGAGAAGATAAAATTTATTGGACTGTGGAGTAATCAGAAGAAAGTGGTGGAAGCCCCTTCACTGAAGTAATTTAACACTAGACTAGAAAAAATGCTAAAAAATATACTCTAGATGCCAATTCTTGCCCTGACAGTGAACTAGGAAAAGGAAACTTGACTTTATCACCAAATCAGGCCCTCCTCCTACATTCAGATCTGCATCAGTGGACCCTAGCTCCCACATTAATCCAAGTGTAGGACTCGGGCATTAAATAGTAACAACAGTTACTTTGATACAACTCTTTTATAGCATGTATATAATTTAAGAGAACATTTTGCCATTAGCTTTGACATGTCCTCCCCAGTCAATGGGGAAGAGGATAGGAATCTCTGGAAAAATGATAAAAGGGACAATGATAAAGGAGAAATTATTAGATTAAAACTCAGGGACCAAATCTTCTTAAGTATGGAAAGTTTAATGCCAGGGTTTTAAAAAATCTAATTTTTACTCTATGCAATTTGATTCTTTTTTTCCATTTCTCTCAGTTTGAATAATAAAAACAAGCTAGTCAGTTTCATGCTTGCTTGTATTTAATTTGCAGTCAATTTCATTCTCGGGTTCCCACACAAAGGACTATTTGTTTGTTTTTTTAAAACAAAACCTTAGCTTTTTTAAAAAAAAATTCCATGGAGACATTTGGTCTTAAGTTATGGAAAATCTTGTATTTTAAAAAGCTACATCTGGGCTATAGCATCCATTTTAAAAATGTAAAAAAAAATAAAAAATGCATCTCTTAGCAAATGACTAAGACAGTTCAGCCTTTCACTCAGTCCCATCAAGTCTTTTTCTAGTTTTGGGCAGGATCGTCCCATCCCCGAATGCAGGCAGAAAAGAGAAAACTGGTGCAAAACTGAGACACGAAGTTAGAAGTAGGGATACAGCAGCTCCTTGGCATGCTCCCTCTTCCTCTCCCTCAGCCTGTCAAAGCCCCTCCATTCAAAGACCATGCAGCGGGAATGCAGTGGATTTGGTTAGTGTGTTCTTGCAGCCTCCTCTCTGACCCAAACAATTTCCAAGCAGAAATCCCTGGGAAAATAGCTGTTAGAAGCAGTCTTATCTCGCCCCACCTCTCCACCCAGCTTTTGCTCCCCTGGAAATGGATGTCATGCAAAGCCATGGAAAGAGCAGCAAATTGCAGCAAAGTTACTTAAGGGATTGTGCGAGTAGGAAAATGGCACTGTTTTCTGTGGGGGAAGAAATGTACGTCGTTACAATTAAATACCTTTATGATGGCAAATCCTAGGATCACGAGCATAGCATAGCTCAATACAGCCTGTAGCCCGTTTTCCACTTTCTCTGCACAGCCCTGTAGAGATGTGGAAAAGGAAGATTTAGCTGCCATTTGATTACCCTATTAAACTGAGAACAAACCAACAAATCCAATACAATGGGGCAGGTTTTGCACACAATCTCACAGGGGCAGGACCAGGGCCGGCTCCAGCATTTTTGCCCCCCAAGCGGCAAAAAAATAAAAAAGTCGCGATCGGCGGCAGCTCTACCGCCGCTGCTTCATTCTTCGGCAGCAATTCAGCGGCGGGTCCTTCCCTCCGAGAGGGACTGAGGGACCTGCCGCTGAATTGCCGCCGAAGACCCGGACGTGCCGCCCCTTTCCGTTGGCCACCCCAGGCACCTGCTTGCTGCGCTGGTGCCTGGAGCCGGCCCTGGGCAGGACCTTGTGCTGCTCTGCTATGACCCACGTGGTCAACGGCAGCAGCCTTGACCTTGAAACAAGCTACTGCTCTTGCACTGCTCAGGAGATGCACTCGACAGTCTAATAACTCTGCCAGCTATAGTTTCTATGAGTCTTATATGGCTCCGTTCAGTTACTGTATAAAGGAAGTTGCCACATACAGAGCCAGGAGGCTTGTGGTGGTGTCCACAAGGTAAAATGAGGGTTTGTGGGGTTCCAAAGTGGGGAAGATGGGTGCCATTTTTTTCTAAATTAAACCCTATGAATACTGAATGAATGTCATAATTTATTCCAGAATTTGATGTAAAATCTAGGGTTGGTAGCATAATCCTTCTCCCGAGCTGAAGGGTTGATTCATTAGCGAGGTAGCAGGGTCATCTACCAAATCCCCAGCACTCTTCCCACAGCAGCTGGGTTTTCCTAGGTTGTCTCCTATCCAGTACTGACCAGGCATAGATTATGAAAATATTATTACTCATATTCTCATGGTGCCTAAGGGCCAACCAAGAATGAGGCCCCATTGTGCTAGACACAGTAAAAACATAATGAGAGACAGTCCCTGCCCCATAAAGCTTACAATCTAAACAGTCAAGACAGATAAAGATTAGGGGAAAGGGATATAACATACAGAGTGAACATAAGGACAGCCATTCTGGGTCAGACCAATGATCCATCTAGCTCAGTATCCTGTCTTCCAATAGTGGCCACTGCAAGGATGCTTCAGAGGGAATGAACAGAACAGGGCAATTCTGAGTGATCCATCCCCTGTCATCCAGTCCCAGCTTCTGGCACGTTACCTTGGAGATGCAAATGTGAGAACAATCTGATGGCTACAAATGTCGCCTTCTGTGATTTTTAGTGCTTTTAATATTTAAATCCTTTCAGTGGGGTTATGTAAAGCCAAGTCTACACTACAAGCTTTTGTTGACACAAGTTACGTCAGCATACAGCCGCCGCAGTTAGTATACTGCTTGTGTGCATGCATACTTGGTTCCTTGTGTTGGCGCTGCGCAAAGTCACCAGGAGTGCTTGTACAGATGCATAGTGCAATGCATCATTGACAGGTATCCCGGTGTGCAACCCACCACTATCCAGTCTTTTAGGAAGTGTTGGCATTGCACAGTGGGGCAGAAATGAGTTGTGCAGGCATGAGTGGGAGCAAGGGGTCAGCTTCCCAGCATGGAACTGTCTCCGTCCCATAAAAGTCATCTATATCCCATAATTTTCAGGCCTTTTTTAAAAATCCCATGAACCCTCATGGCCTTCCTCACTCTCTGCACAGCTCTGGACTATTGTCATAAGTGTTGCAAGCACAGGACACATGATCCTCCGGTATTTGCAGAGCTACAAGAAGAACCGAATCAGCGGTTTTGTCAAGGTCAGGTTGCTGTGAGACGTAGCAAAAACCAATTCAAGGTTGTTGGTGGCATTCGCTGAGCAGCTGCAGACAGGGGAGCACCGCTGCTGGGCCTGAGAAATGAGCACTGACTGGTGGGATCACATCATAATGCAGGCTTGAGGTGATGAACAGGGGCTGCAGAACTTTCGGATGCACAAGACCACATTCCTGCATCTGTGTGCCAAGCTCACTTCAGCCCTCCAGCACAAAGACACTAGACACTGACAGTGGAGAAGCAGAGAAGTGGAGTGGAGATCGCACTGTGGAAACTTGCAACACCAGATTGCTACCAGTCAGTGGGAAATAATTTTGTAGTTGGAAAATCCACTCTGGGGAGCCATTGTAGTGCAAGTGTGCAGGACCATTCATCATTTCCTGCTACTCAGGACTGTGACTCTAGGCAATGTTCAGAACACAGTAGATGGATTTGCAGCAATGGGGTTCCCAAAACTGTGGTGGAGCGATAGACGACATGCATATCCCTATTTTGGCACCAGCCCACCTTGCCATGGAGTACATCAACAGAAAGGGCTACTTTTCTATGGTTATGCAAGCGTTGTTGGATCACCAGGGATGTTTCACCAACATCACTGCTGGCTGGTCAGGGAAGGTGTATGACGCTTGCATCTTTAAGAGCTCAGGACTGTTCAGGAACTTTCCTTCCTGACCAGCAGATTACCATTGGCAATGTTGAAATGCCAATAATAATCCTAAGGGACCCAGCCTACCCCTTGCTTCCCTGGCTCAAGAAGATGTACTTCAGCCTCCTTGACAGCACCAAGGAAAGATTCAACTACTGGCTCAGCAGGTGCAGATTGCTGAATGTGCTTTTGGTAGATTGAAGGGACACTGGGATGCTGGTTTGTTCGCAAGATTGGATCTCAGTGAAAAAACATCCCAATGGTAACAGCTGACTGCTGTGTCCTGCATAATATCTGTGAAACAAAGGGGGGAAAGTTGCTGCCGGGATGGAGGTGGAGCAGCTGTCTGTTGGGTTTGAACAGCCAGACACAAGGGCTATTAGAAGAGCTTAACATGGAGCTATACGGCCTAGGGAGGTTTTGAAAGAGCACTTTAAAAGCAAGACACAATAGGTCGTTGTGATGTACTGTGCTCTATCTGGCCCTGCTGTTTTGGGGCCAGTCAGGAATTGTGTGACGCTTGGTGTATATCTATGAATATAACACTGTCAATGCAGCTATTAATTTTGCGGTGCTTGCTGTCCATTTATGATATTACACTGTGTTTGTCACTGGTTCTATGAGTTGTGTCAACCTGTACAATAACACATAAGTGGGTGCTTTCAGACCACTGGGCACTCTGCAGCATTTAAAAACAAGTTGCACAAGCACCTGTCAGAGACAGTCTAGTTATAGTTGGTCCTGCCACAGAGCAATAGGCTGGACTTGATGACTTCTTGAGGTCCCTTCCAGCCCTACATTTCTATGATTTTGTGGTATGCTGTGAATTAATAAAGATGAATTACTTTCCAAAGAATAGAATTTTTTGAGAAACAAAACCAGGTCAAAGAAAAATCTGTGCGATTTAAACACAAACACATTAAAAACTTAATAAATTAATGGAACAGAACTTTAACAAGGGGAAAGAACATTCACGTCCATTTTAGCTACATATACAGGAACCGTGGCTTTCACAGGTCAGCATATGTGAAGCTGTGGTTGTCCTGACTGTCCCCCGGGGCAGAGTGGTAGGAGAGGGATGCAGCCCGATGCCACATGGAATGCTGAGGTGCTGAGGAGGTGTATGGAGGTGTGTAATGGAGTTTTCCACAGATTACAAAGGGAGGTGAGCCCATGATTGTTGACCCTGTAGATTCACAAGAGTCTGAAGTATCTGTGTTTGCTGCTGGAGAAGTCCCGTTATGTCCTCATGCATTTCTCACTCCTTTTCCTGATGGTGCTCCTGGGCCTTTCTACTGTCGGCTCTTTCCTTCTCCATACAGTCTGCAACATTCATCCTCTAGGCCCCCTGCTCACAGTCCGATGCAGCACTGGCTTGCAGGATCTCATTGAATATGTCATCCTGAGTTCTCTTCTTTGTCCTCCTTATCTTGCTCAGGTGTTGCACAGGTGTGGAAGGGGAACCCTTCAAGGCTGCATTGGCAGCAGCTACAGACAAAACACACAGAGGAACCATTGTCAGTATAGTCACAGTGGAAAGCAAAAGTTAAGATTCAAAACTCCCTTATAAATAATAATAATAAAAACTTGCTTCCTTCAAGTTTTAAACAATACAGGCTTATTGACACTTCTGCTTTGGCGTGCTTGTGCATGACACCACTCAGAGCTCAAGCCATGGTGAGAACGGCCCAGCAGGGAAGGGAAATGAGGAAGGAATTGCTTGGTTGCATGAAAATGAATATAGGGCAAAGGCTCTGAATACTGGCACCATTTTCTACAGGAAGTGGTGATTTTAACTGATATCTCACTCCTGAGGGTGACAAGAGCACAGCTGCTGCTGTTGTCCCAAAGCCACCCGGATCCGTATGCTGCTAGCCTGTGTACTGCTGACAGATATGGGAAAGTGTCCTACTGCAGAGGAAGAAATAAGGCTGTCAGCCCTTGAATCCTTCAGGAGAAGACTGCATAATATCTCCATGTAAGTTTCATTGAGATCTCTCTGGAAGATTCAAGGGACATCCCTGTGTACATAAACAAACTGCGCCACAAGCCCTGCCTGCCTAACTCTAGAGGGGAATGAAAAGCAGATAACAATGCTACCTCTGTGTTGTGACAGTGTGTACCCCCAACACACTATTGTAATAATCTTTGTACAAGGTAAGACTGTTGAGAGCATGTGGTGAGAGAAACTTTGCTTTGAATTTAACATAGTTTGTTAAGTTAGGCATGAGTTGCATTTTATCTTTATTTCTCTTTGTAACCATTTCTAGCTTTTTTATCTCATTACTTGTATTCACGTAAAATCTCTCTCTTTGTGGTTAATAAACTTGTTTTATTGTTTTATGTAATGCAGTGTGTTTAAACTGAAGTGTTTGGGAAACTCCATTTGGGATAACAGGATTTGTGCATATAAAATGCCCGGACTTTATATGAGCTTGTATTGTCCAGGAGAGGACTGGGCAGTACAAGACATTCATTTCTGGGGGAAAGTCTGGACTGGGAGTGTGCTGGGGTCACCCTGCAGTATAACTCAAGCAGATAAAAGCCTGAGTGTGGCCAGCAGGTTGCAAGTGCACACAGACATAGCTGGGAGTGATTTACATACTAGAGGCTGTTTGTGAGCAGTCCAGCAGTGGAGGCAATAACAGCAAAGGCACCCCACGTTAGAGGTCCGGGGTGACACAGCTACTCACTAGTCTAGATTGTACCCTGGGTATGTCACATTGTGCTGCTACCTCTTCTAGTACGAGTAAATTAATTAAAGTCAATAGCTGTGTCCTGTTAAGTTGGGGGCACCATCATTACATCATTATAATGGAAAATACAATTACACACTTACCCGAGGTTCCATTCCCCGCACTGGGCTCGCCCATGCTCAACTGCCGGACTGAGTGGACTGCAGTGGAGCCTCAAACAGGTCCTGGCTCACGGCATAGCTGGACACCCTCACTCACATATCCCCCATCCTCCTCATCCTCGCTGTTCATGGCCGGGGTCAGTGGTTGGGCTTCTCGGAGGTATCCACAGTGGTCTGCGGGGGAGGGGGTGTCTCCACCAAGTATGGCATGCAGCTCTTTGTAAAAGCAGCAGGTCTGTGGTTCAGCCCCAAATCGACTGTATGCCTCCATGGCCTTCTGATATGCCTGATGCAGTTCCTTCGCTTTCACACAGCACTGCTGCTAGCCCCTGTCGTACTCCTTTTCCTGCATCCCCTGTGCAATCTGCTCATGGATGTCCATGTTTCTATGGCTGGTCCATAGCTGTGTTGCACAGCCTCTTCTCCCCGCAGGCCCAGGAGATCCAATATCTCCGGTCTACTCCAAGTCAGGAGCATGTAGCTACCATGGTCAGCAGCACAGTTACACACAACAATGGAGAGCTGCTAGATGTGCTTACCAAGCTGGACAATCAGGAAAAAGGCATTTCAAAATTTGCAGGGCTTTAAAGGAGGAAGGGCCTTCTGGTCTCTGTGACCCCTAGGCAGTGGAGTTCACAACTTTGCCCAGAGTGGTCAGTGCTAGACATTGTGGACAGCCATTGGAGACTGTTAGGGTCAACATAGGTGCTGCTTCAACCGCAGTACATCGTCCATGGCTCAACACTGCTCAGGGAGGCGTGTTAGTGATTTGCTGTTACAAGGCGCTTACATCAGAGGGAGGCAAATTTAAGTGTAGAGACATGCCCAGCTAGGTCAATGCAAGGCAATGCAACCTAACTTTGTAGTGCAGAGCAGGCCTAAGGAAGGGATTAGCTAGATGGAAAGACAAAGGAAGGGAGGGGGCAGAACAGGTTGGAGCAAAGAGCCAATCAGCACAGGAAAAAGAATGTTTAGAGTAAAAACTATAGAAAATAGTCTGATGAGATCCTCAGTGTCTGTGAGTCCCTGCCTGGACTGCTTTTTGCAGCTGTTCTGCCAGCTTCAGCCTCTGGCTGGCTCAGAGGAATCTAATGATATCACAGCCCATGGTGGCACTTTCCTGTTTCAGGGTAATTTATCCTCACCTTTGTATTGAGATCCTGTGGCTCATTCAGATGTCCTGTGCAGTTCTTAATGTCTTGTTTGCAGCAGCTCAGAGGAACACTGTTATTGCCAGTGGTATTAAACCACTGGGTGGTTGTCCAGTCGGTGTAGTTAGTTACTCCACAACATCGAAGCTGTGAAACAACAAGTAACTAAATTAATGCAAACAGAGTTAAGTTGTACCATTCTTAGGAATGTCATGCAGGTAAGTCTCTGCAAGATGCTGAATAATAAAAAAGTTACAGTATTCTAAAGTAATCCATCAAAACACCGCAGTCACACTGTTGTAAGGTGTAGTGAATTAGACCACTACAGTAGTGGGGTTTGTTTGTTTTTGTTTTTTAAAGGCAAATGCCCTCCAGTCCCATTGAAATCAGAATTCAGAGCTCTCAGCCCTGCACAGGATTTGGCAAATACAGCACTTTTCTTCTTCAGATACTGTACGCAGTCTAAAAATAATGGAAGGAGGAAAAGGGAAGTTGCTTCATCAGCACGTGAACTACAGATAGAACAAAAACAAGATCAGAAATACATCCTTTTCTTTTGTTAGTAATGACAAGTTTCAGAGTAGCAGCCGTGTCAGTCTGTATCCGCAAAAAGAACAGGAGTACTTGTGGCACCTTAGAGACTAACAAATTTATTAGAGCATAAGCTTTCGTGGGCTACAACCCACTTCTTCGGATATGTTAGTAATATTATTTGTGTGGCTACAATCACAATGGAGGACGGATTTATACAAAAAATTTCAGTATGTCAAGAAACTACATAAGAACATAAGAATGGCCATACTGGGTCAGACCAAAGGTCCATCCAGCCCAGTATCCTGTCTACCGACAGTGGCTAATGCCAGGTGCCCCAGAGGGAGTGAACCTAACAGGTAATGATCAAGTGATCTCTCTCCTGCCATCCATCTCCACCCTCTGACAAACAGGCTAGGGACACCATTCCTTACTCATCCTGGCTAATAGCCATTAATGGAATTAACCTCCATGAATTTATCTAGTTCTCTTTTAAACCCTGTTATAGTCCTAGTCTTCACAACCTCCTCAGTCAAGGAGTTCCACAGGTTGAATGTGCGCTGTGTGAAGAAGAACTTCCTTTTATTTGTTTTAAACCTGCTGCCCATTTATTTCATTTGGTGGTCCCTAGTTCTTATATTATGGGAACAAGTAAATAACTTTTCCTTATTCACTTTCTCCACACCACTCATGATTTTATATATCTCTATCATATCCCCCCTTAGTCTCCTCTTTTCCAAGCTGAAAAGTCCTAGTCTCTTTAATCTCTCCTCATATGGGACCCATTCTAAACCCCTAATAATTTTAGTTGCCCTTCTCTGAACCTTTTCTAGTGCCAGTATATCTTTTTTGAGATGAGGAGACCACATCTGTACGCAGTATTCAACATGTGGGCGTACCATGGATTTATATAAGGGCAATAAGATATTCTCCATCTTATTCTCTATTCCTTTTTGAATGATTCCTAACATCCTGTTTGCTTTTTTGACTGCCGTTGCACACTGCGTGGACATCTTCAGAGAACTATCCACGATGACTCCAAGATCTCTTTCCTGATTAGTTGTAGCTAAATTAGCCCCCATCATATTGTATGTGTAGTTGGGGTTATTTTTTCCAATGTGTATTACTTTACATTTATCCACATTAAATTTCATTTGCCATTTCATTGCCCAATCACTTAGTTTTGTGAGATCTTTTTGAAGTTCTTCGCAGTCTGCTTTGGTCTTAACTATCTTGAGCAGTTTAGTATCGTCTGCAAACTTTGCCACCTCACTGTTTACCCCTTTCTCCAGATCATTTATGAATAAGTTGAAGAGGATTGGTCCTAGGACTGACCCTTGGGGAACACCACTAGTTACCCCTCTCCATTCTGAAAATTTACCATTTATTCCTACCCTTTGTTCCCTGTCTTTTAACCAGTTCTCAAGCCATGAAAGGATCTTCCCTCTTATCCCATGACAACTTAATTTATGTAAGAGCCTTTGGTGAGGGACCTTGTCAAAGGCTTTCTGGAAATCTAAGTACACTATAAAGCTTATGATCCCAATACTTCTGTTAGTCTTAAAGGTGCCACAGGACCCTCTGTTGCTTTTTACAGATTCAGACTAACACGGCTACCCCTCTGATAAGTACACTATGTCCACTGGATCCCCCTTGTCCACATGTTTGTTGACCCCTTCAAAGAACTCTAATAGATTAGTAAGACATGATTTCCCTTTACAGAAACCATGTTGACTTTTGCCCAACAATTTACATTCTTCTATGTGTGTGACAATTTTATTCTTTACTATTGTTTCAACTAATTTGCCTGGTACTGACGTTAGACTTACCAGTCTGTAATTGCCAGGATCCCCTCTAGAGCCCTTTTTAAATATTGGCGTTACATTAGCTATCTTCCAGTCATTGGGTACAGAAGCTGATTTAAAGGACAGGTTACAAACCATAGTTAATAGTTCCGCAATTTCACATTTGAGTTCTTTCAGAACTCTTGAGTGAATGCCATCTGGTCCCGGCGACTTGTTACTGTTAAGTTTATCAATTAATTCCAAAACCTCCTCTAGTGATACTTCAATCTATGACAGTTCCTCAGTTTTGTCACCTACAAAGGACGGCTCAGATTTGGGAATCTCCCTAACAGCCTCGGCCGTGAAGACTGAAGCAAAGAATTCATTTAGTTTCTCCACAATGACTTTATCGTCTTTAAGTGCTCCTTTTGTGTCTCGATTGTCCAGGGGCCCCACTGGTTGTTTAGCAGGCTTCCTGCTTCTGGTGTACTTAAAAAACATTTTGTTATTACCTTTTGAGTTTTTGGCTAGCTGTTCTTCAAACTCCTTTTTGGCTTTTCTTATTACATTTTTACACTTAATTTGGCAGTGTTTATGCTCCTTTCTATTTACTTCACTAGGATTTGACTTCCACTTTTTAAAAGGTGCCTTTTTTTTCACTCACTGCTTCTTTTACATGGTAGTTAAGTCATGGTGGCTCTTTTTTAGTCCTTTTACTGTGTTTTTTAATTTGGGGTATACATTTAAGTTGGGCCTCTATTATGTTGTCTTTGAAAAGTGTCCTGCAGCTTGCAGGGATTTCACTCTAGTCACTGTACCTTTTAATTTCTGTTTAACTAATCTTCTCATTTTTGCATAGTTCCCCTTTCTGAAATTAAATGCCACAGTGTTGGGCTGCTGAGGTGTTCTTCCCACCACAGGAATGTTAAATGTTATTATATTATGGTCACTATTTCCAAGCGGTCCTGTTACAGTTACCTCTTGTACCAGATCCTGCGCTCCACTCAGGACTAAATCAAGAGTTGTCTCTCCCCTTGTGGGTTCCTGTACCAGCTGCTCCAAGAAGCAATCATTTAAAGTATCGAGAAATTTTGTCTCTGCATTTCGTCCTGAGGTGACATGTACCCAGTCAATATGGGGATAATTGAAATCCCCAACTATTACTGAGTTCTTTATTTTGATAGCCTCTCTAATCTTCCTTAGCATTTCATCGTCACTATCACCGTCCTGGTCAGGTGGTCGATAATAGATCCCTACTGTTATATTCTTATTAGAGCATGGAATTACTATTCATAGAGATTCTATAGAACATGTGGATTCATTGAAGATTTTTACTTCATTTGATTCTACTTTTTCTTTCACATATAGTGCCACCTCTTCCTCCCCCCCTACCCCCGCACGACCTGTTCTGTCCTTCAGTATATTTTGTACCCCAATGATTGTGTCCCATTCATTGTCCTCACTCCACCAGGTTTCTGTGATGCCTATTATATCAATATTCTCCTTTAACACGAGGCACTCTAGTTCACCCATCTTATTATTTAGACTTCTAGCATTTTTGTACAAGCACTTTAAAAACTTGTCACTGTTTATTTGTCTGCCCTTTTCTGATGTGTCAGATTCTTTTTTATGTGAATGTTTCTCGTCTGATCTGGCCCATACTTTATCCTCTTCCATCTCTCCTCCTGACTAAAACCTAGAGAATCTCTATCAATAGACTTTCCTCTAAGAGAAGTCTCTGTCCGATCCACATACTCCTCTCCTCTCCTCCCAGTAGATAAAACAGACTAAATTTCCACAGTACAATAAAAATTCTTAATATTTATTCATTATGAAAGTTCAGATACTATGGTGATACGTAGCAGCATAGGACCTAAGGCAAAATAAATTCCTGTGGATGACCATTTAAGCACACTCATTTAGGGCCTGATCTATAGCCCATTTAAGTCAATAGGAGCCTTTCTTAAGTCCATTAACTTAAATGGACTTTGGATCAGGGCCCTGTGGTCCAAACCTGCAAGGAGCTGAGTACTCTCAATTGCCACTGAAGTGAATAAGAACTGACAGTGCTGAGCATTTTGCAGAACCGGTTTTAGAAAGTAGCAGACTGATTTTCCCCCTAAAGGCTGCATTCATGGTTTAATGTCTACTGGATATTTTTAAATAATTCTCAGCAGCAGATCAGAAGTTTTCCTACCTGTTCTTGCAAGTAATCCACAACACCAGACTCCGGACTTTTCCCGTCATATTTCTGGAAGACTGTATGCATTGTGCCTTGCACATCTGTTTTTACCTGAAATGAGAATACACAGTGCATATTCTGTATAAGGATAGCAGCTCAGAAGCTTCTAAAATGGAAACTTTAGAAGATACCTAGACCCAGCAAAATTGAGTGCAATGAAAAGTGAAATAATGCTTTTGGTAGAATACTGTTGCCACTTAACCCTGCTGGCATTGTTAGACATAAGTAATTCTCCTATTGACTTTAAGAACCCTCTTCTGTGAACATTCATGACAGCAACCTGATTAGAAGGTTGGTCTGATACCTACTAAGCTAAGTACTACCTGTCTCCATCTTCTTCCAGAAAAATCCACACATTATTTAGGGTTTTGTTCTACACAGCACATGTGTGGGTACAACCCTATTCTGCACTCACACTCCACCCTTGTATCCCGAAGAATTGAGAATAAAGGATCAGATGTGAGAAGATGGGTGGGAGAAAAGGAATTCACAAAAGGAGATTGTGACGTTCTGCTCAGGACACTTAGAGCTGTAAGCCACTGTGTTACCTCTCTGCCTCAGCAAGAGTGAGCTTTATTGGAATTTATGTGTCAGCTCCCTGCCACACCAGTCTGTTTACCTCAGCAGCAAATTCCTCAAGACTCTTCCAGTCTAAACCTTGCTTTGCAGGTAACAATGAGGGAATCCCAGTTCCTGAGTTCCCCCACAGACATCTCTTCTGCAGTGTCTAGTCCCTGTCACTGTGACACTCACAGAAATTAAGTTTGCTGCCTCCAAAGAGACAGGGTACACACCATCCTGTCAGTTTAGTTGAGGACTCACACTTACTTCACTACAACAGCACTGAGATGGGTTACAGTAAAACTAAGAATCAGTTTATTAGCAAGATAAAAAGAGACAGGTATGGTTACAAACAAAACAAAACAAAACACACTTTCTAGTGTCTAAAACTTAATTTTAGCAAGTTACAATCTTTGGCTAGCAGTTTTCTTACTTACATCAAGTTACCAGCATCTCTAGCCCTCCAGGCTAGGGGATCCAACTTCCACAGGATCAGAGGGTGCTGTATCCCATGTCCCTTAAGTGACGGATAAATAAAATCTCTTTTTGCTCCCATTATATTACCCGAAGTCCATTGTCTCTGCCTCAAGAGCTGGGAGGGCTTCCTGAGATGCAGACCCTGACAACCGGTGAGTTCACTAAGCTCCTTCCGCCATTGCTTGTTAGTTTTTTTGCTTTGTTTACCTTATATGTAAATGTACTTTCATTGTCCTCTGCCTGTAATTAAGCTAGTCAGGCAGGGGAATCCACATTCCTTTGTCTAGGACAGGCTCAATGTATGCCTCCCAAACACATTTTAAGAACATATTTCAAGCACACACACATAATTCTTTACACATCATGCATACATATATCACATAATGATATTCATGACCAGTGTGTCACCAGCTTTTATATGATACCTTACTCAATACACTTTTATAGTACAATAAAGTTGTATACAATCAGTTGATTCAACTGCTTTTTCTTTGGGGTCCAGAACCCCATTTCTCACCCTGAAGTGTCTGGACCCTGATTGTCCCAGAGAGCCCTTCTTTTTCTTCAGTATTAGAATAGATGTACTAATTTTTGGCTTACCTTTTCTCTGTAAATGAATCCCATAACAAAAGCTGTCACTTCTGCAATAAAGATAATCAGGATAATGACCAGGAACTGAAATCAGAAGAGAGGTATGGTAAGAAGGATGGCCAGAGTGTTTGGATCAAAATGCAAATTTAGTGCTAAACAAGTCAGGCAAAGTGTGTTGTTATTATCCAGTGTTGTCTCTCCAAACAGAAAGAGCTCCAGAAATTTCAGTGAAACAGCAGCAGAATATAACACCTGAACGGTTTAATAATAAGGGCTCCATGGGATCTCAAAGACTTATTTCAAAGAATAAGTACACCACAAAAAGTCTATTTACACTAGGAACATGTATCAGCCATGGGTTACTGTGAAAGGATGCATCAATTTCACAGTGGCCAGTAAGAAGTTAACTAGTGCCTCACATCTCTAGTAGCCCCACCCTGCTGGACGGTGTGTCAAGCCCAGGGAGGAATAAAAGGAAGGAGCCCAATGGAGCTGGGAGAAGGAGATCTAGGAGAGAGATGCTCTGGATCCCCTGTCCTCCCCCCTCCCATGGAAAGTGCCTGATAAGAACCATGCAGAGGGAGAACTGTGAGAAAAGCTACAAGAGCAGAGAGAGGCAGAGTTGCTGAAATGTTGTGTCATGCACAACACAAGGGGGTCCTCGAGGACAGTGACAGTGCCCTTGGCTCTTCCTGGAGTTGAAAACAGTTTGGCCAACACGGTAGACAGAACTAAACTGTTTTCAGCACCCATTTGAAAAAGCATGCGCCACCCGTGGTCGGAAGATTCTGGTCTCTGACCACCCAAGACTTTGGAAAGAGGAGTCTGGCATACTTTCTGCAAAGGATTCATTCCTGGTTATACTATGCAAGACCAGGAGGGGCCTGTGGTTAACATCTGTTGACAACACAGGTCACTCTCCTCCTGCAGATGTTGCCAAATTGTTCTTGATTTTCAAAACCAAGGGCCAGATCCTCAGCTGGCGAAAACTGGTATAGTTCCATTGAAATCAATGGAGCTGTGATTATTTGCACCAGCTGGGGAGCTGGTCCTGACTGTGCAAAGCTCCTTTTGGACAGAAGAGCAGTCAAGTTAATTGAAAATGGCTGATTGGCAGTTACCTTTCCAGTTATCAGGTACAAGACAGAGCTGTCTGAGAAAACACAGCAGCTGTATTGCTGCTGTTTATTTTGTACCATAGAAAAGCAGATCTGACTGATAAAGTGTGGGTCAGGAAACTACCTTTTTGTTATTTACAGGCAGCTGTAGCCTGATGCAAAGAGCCATTTGCAATGGCCTGAGGAGGAGCAAGACAACAGACCAGGTTAGGATGGCTGGTCTACCCGTAGCTACTGACAGGTTCACCTTCCTCTCAATCTACAAGAATTGGTCACTGCCAGAGGTAAGACACAGGATGGGACCAGAGCTTCATTACATCCAATGTGCCAAATCCTCTGGTGCTAGTATATAAGACTTGTCAGTTTTGCAAGAACACTACTTGTTACTGAGGAACTGAAAACTAAGTAACCATTACTATTTCCTCTGTAAATGTACAGGCAGTTCTGTGTACCTTTCAAGCTAATCGTACATCACAGCTCATTTTCCTTAACCTCACTGAGGGCAGGTCTACACTACCCGCCTGGATCGGCGGGTAGAAATTGATCTCTCGGGGATCGAATTTTCGCGTCTCGTCAGGACGCGACAATCGATCCCCGAATCGACGCTTCTACTCCACCAGCGGAGATAGGAGTAAGCGCCGTCGACGGGGGAGCCATGGAGGTCAATTTGCCGCCGTCCTCACAGCGGGGTAAGTCGGCTCTGATACGTCGAATTCAGCTACGCTATTCGCGTAGCTGAATTTGCGTATCTTAAATCGACCCTCCCCCCCCCGTAGTGAGGACATAGCCTGAGAGAACTGCCCATGTTCTTAAACTGACACAGTTTTCTTTTCACTAATACAAGAAAAGCTTTTCAATAAAGAAACCACGGGGCAAAAAAGAAACCTGACACTTCTTGATGATCAGATCCTCTGCCTTGTGACATGACCGCTGGAATGGTCCAGTGATCAGGGCACTGAACTGGGGGTTGAGGGGGTCGGAAGACATACATCATATGTTTGGCTCTGCTAATGATTTGCTGTGTCACTTTGGGAAAGTCACTTCACTGCTCTGGGTTTCCATCTCCCCTTTGCAAAATGGGGACAACAATACGTACACACCTTTGCAAAGTGCTTTGGGATCTACTGAAGAAAAGTGGTAAGTACCATTACTAAACAACATCATGAGCAGAGTGGCAGGCTAGTGGAAAGATTGTGAACTAAAGCAATCCATTTTACCACATCTTATCTTTAGTCATAAGATGAGGCTCAATTTGTTCCTACTCCTAAAGAATGAGGCATGGAATTGAAGGTGGAGAGACCACCTTCACGAAACAGGTTACCTCTAGGCCCTCCCTGTAGCCAAGAACCACGGCCACCATGAAAGTTTGTGTGCTGACCCAGTTTTGAAAGCTAATAACAGAGTTGCCTATCATCCCCAAGTCTTCAAGACAGTCCCAAATTCTGTGGATCTGTCCCATGTCTTCTATACCAAGTTTATCGAGTGCTTAATGAGCCTGAGATTTGTTATATTAGACAGAATATCAATCCTTTGTGATGCATTAATGTTGCAAGATGATACAGACGTTTTACTGCACTGTGATGTCACAGAGATTGAGCTACCCAGCTGGGTTAGTGGCCTATACCTTAGGACTTAAATACTCAAAGCTCATGCAACCAGAGGTTCAGACCCTAGTAGGGTTCTTTCAACCCTTCAATTCTTCCACAGAATTTACTCTAAGGATCTCTCTGATGAGTCCTTTAAAAAAAACACAAAGTCTTCCTCTGTGCTCTGTGGACGCCATTGCACTTTTTACAAGAACAGGGGTTTGCTCTGTGTGCCTTTGGCCAAAATTAACCAATTCCTCATCCCTGATATTGTGCAGGGCCCTCTATCCCAGAAGAGTCTTTAGTGATGCAGCAGGTATTTATGACTTCAGATTGGTCCTTAGCTTCAGAAATTTGCACTAGATTTGTGGAAACCGTTTACACAGAAACTCCAAACCACCTAAAACATGCTTGGTTCCGGGTTTTATTACAAGCTCAAAACAAAGACTATATCAGCAAACCACTAGGAAAGGTTTGCTGATATAGTTATCCCAACAAACTATTACTACCCTACCCTACCCAAAGAGTGCTTTTGCCAGTATAGCTTATATCAGTTCTTCAGTCAAAATAAGTGATACTGGCAAACAGACTCTTGCTGGTATAACAATATCTATGCTAAGATTTTTGCTGATGTAAAAATGTCACTAAAAATGAGACCCCTGACCAATATCATAAACCAGCATAAGTTTTAAGTGTAGACCTAGCCAAAAATTAGGTTCTTTAAAACTGCTTTGCTGAAGCAGAGCTAATGGACTGACACCAAATATTTGTGAAATAAAAGAGCTATATTCCACGCAGCACTGTTCTGGGCACCCCCGACTTATCATGTTCCAAGTTTTCTTTCTGTGCCTGAAAAGTGGCTGTTAATCTATTTAGGTTTTACACAGTCCCGTCATTGTAGTACCAATCTAAGGCTGCTTGATGAAGGGCTGCGTCATCTGCAGTAGAACCAATGCATTGCAGTGGAGCTTGACTCTGCCCAGCACCTCATCTAGCCAGCTTTAGGGATAGAGTATGAAACGGATTATGGCGGAATGCGCAATACTTACAAGTCCCAGCCCAACACGTGACTCCCGGATAGTGGCACAGCAGCCAATCAGCCCAATGATAAACATCACTACAGCAACACAAATGATGATCACTGCTGGCAGCATGGTGTACTTGTCCTGCACGAAGCTGTCATAATTCTTGTAGGTGTTAATAACATATCCCCCAACGTAGCCAAGACCAGCTGCTGCGGCCTGAAATGCAAAAATAAAATACCAAGGGGTTATTTGTTAAATGTCTTCCTGGGATCATAAATGGAGAAAATATTGGCCTTTTCATTGCAGTCACTATGCGATGAAAAGACCTGGAAAAACATAGGGGTCTGAAAGTAGCAACTAAACCAAACTCTCACACATAGATTAAATTCAGTTCTGGCGTCAGCGGATGCAACAACTAGTATTATATACGGAGCCGTACCTGCTTATATCAGTGCTGAATTTGCCCTAGAGACATTAGATTTAATTTTCAGGAGGATCGTTGAAGAGTAGCACAATAAACAAGTACAAAAAGTCCTGCGTATCTTTCATAGGGACTCACCTATTTCAATTGTCTGTATTATGAAAAAAACCCTAATTTATAATAATAAATAATAACTTCTTGCCTCAGCTGAGCTCTCTGGAACCCACACAATCAGTTGGGATGTGTAGATGTGCTAAATCTTGGAAATATGTAAGAATTTCTTAAAGTTTTTGTTTATTAACTATGTTTGTGGTCTTGTTGTGATGGAGTGGGGGATTTTCTTATTTTCTTAATGGTTTGCATGAAGAGTGTGGGTGACTCTATTTTCCTGTGTGTTGCTGGTTTAACGAGGTGGTGGAAGAGGGTGTTTGTTGTTGCAGAGGGCCAGGTGTGACATCGCCTAGCGGGCTGGACCCTGGACAACGGCCTGGACACAGTGACCCAGAGGCTGCCCTGTTTTGGCAACCAACCCAGTGGGAGGACAAAGGAGCTGAGGAGAGAGGGCCCCGGTGATCTGAAAGGCAGCCGCAGCCATAGGTGCTGGAACTAGGAGGGCTGGGAGTGCTGCAGCACTCCCTGGCTTGCAGTGGTTTCCATCATATCCAGGGTTTACAGTTTGGTTCAATGGCTCTCAGCACCCCCACTATACAAATTGTTCCAGCACCCCTGGCCACAACCAGTTCTGACCAGTGGGGCAGAAAGGATGGAAGAGAGAGGGCCCAAGTGATCTGTTAAGTCCAGGAAAGAGGACAAAGGTCAGAGGAGGGGCTTAGGGGGGGAAGTGATAAAGGATGGTTGGCTGGAAGGAGGGGGCTTCTGGACTGGGGACAAAGAGCAGCCAGAGCCCATCAGGACTGGGGTCAGGACCAGTTGGGCTGTACTGAGACTTGCCAGGCTCGAGGGACCTGAGAACTTTCTGTGCTGAGTTCAGACCTTCAACAAACCCTTCTGTTTTATGCTGGTTGAGAGTCACTGCAGTTTAGAGATTGGGGTTGCATTGTTCCCTCTGGGTGTGGAGGCCCCAGGAGTCCGGAGCACATGGACTCCCTGAGGGGGGCCATAGTGAGAGACACGCGTGCTGAAGGCTCAGAGAGGTGCAGTTCCAGGAGATGCTGGAGCACAGGGCTTAACCCCAAAGAGAGTGTGACCCCCGAGAAGGGCTGTCACACTGAAGGGGGCTCCTCCCAAGGTGAGGCGAGGCGAGGGAGCATGGGGCCTGTGAGTCCATGACACCTGTGTCATAGCATTTTCATGGTATAGCATTATTGTTCGGTTGTATCAGAGTTCAAGGCATTCCAGAGGTTTAGCTATCATATTAAGTAAAGAAAAAACCAACAACACTACACAGACACACAGAACAATTTTAAGATAATTAACAAGCACCTCAAGGAGCCTCAGGTCTAGATTCAATGAAAAACATGACAAAGAGGACACCTCTCATTCTCAAGCTGGTTTCTTGTATTTTTATCTATGAAAAAGCACCTTGAGAATTGCATGTGTCATCTTTGTCACTTGTTTGATTTAATCTAGACCTTAAGCTCCCCGAGGCACTTATTATTTACTTGATAATTGCTATGCCGACCTAGGACCCAGTCATGCACGGTGTTGCGCTTTCTCTGCTTCCATTGATTTTAATAGATCAATCCTCTGTATGTATATGTATAATGCTATAGGCGTATGATCCAT
Organism: Terrapene triunguis; assembly: GCF_002925995.2. Lineage (NCBI taxonomy): Eukaryota > Metazoa > Chordata > Testudines > Emydidae > Terrapene > Terrapene triunguis. The sequence goes on along the minus strand of NW_020664420.1, from coordinate 10,026,370 downwards.
TAATGTCAATGGGGGTTGCGGGTGCTCAGCACCACCAAGAATTGTTCAGCACCTCACATGATGGGGTCCTACATCAACGTGGTGACTTTCAGGTAAATAGTTGATGCCTGGAGGAGCTTAAGGGCTAGAATAAATAAAAAAGATGATGTTTCCTCATTCTTAACCACAGCTGACTCCAGTGATCATGGGGATATTTCTCCATGGCTTGTTGCATCAAGATTCTTGCCTAGTTCAGTGAATCCTTTATAAGCTTAAAGAGCCCTCGTGTTGTGTCTCTGGTCCCATCTGAAACAGCTCATCTACTGTGCTAAAGTTTATCAGTGGTGTTAGTGATCTTAAATCTATGTAGTGCTTCCCTCATCACAGATTATTCCAAAGCCCTTCACAGAAGCTGGGCCTGTTCATGACCGTGCTGAGCGCCCACAACTTCGACTGGACACGATGATGCCCATGTAAAAGTCAATGACAGTTTTACCATTGATCTCAATGGGAACAGGACTGGGCCCACGGAGTTCAATGGGAGTGGATCGTGCTCAGCGCCTTGTACAAAGTACTCATCACCTCACAGAACTGGGCCCTTTGGCCTAATGCTGCTCTCACTGAAGTCCCAGCAAGAGCTTTGCTACTAATTTCACTGGGAGCAACCCTGGGCCTGTAGTGAGCTTATAGTCAACCTAAACCCAGGGATCACTCACCTCCCAGTCAAAGGCAGCCTCTGCTGGGGTGACATGTAAGTTTAACAGTGCACCAGCAGCTCAGCTCAGCTGTTACCAGGCCCTTCCTACTCTTGATGACATACATTCATTTTAATTGCACTCAGAGGAATTCACTTTTAAAGGAGACAATTACGATCGCTGGGATGCTGTTGTCTAAGAAACAACAATCTGGTCCCTTCCACACCCCCACCAATATTGCACTTTGCTGTGGGAGAGTTCTGAAAGCCTGTGGGGTGTTTAACCGCCACTATGGAGTTGTGCATTATTTTTAAAGATGATTTTCTTCGGGAATTGCTCTATTATTTATCCTGTAGGAGCTTCACAGATCATTTCATTCTTTTTCTGAAAAGGGACAAGCCAATGCTCACACAAGTTTTCAAACATCTGAAGAAATCCTGCTGGAGAGTAATCCCCCGCTAGGAAATTTGCACCAGTTAAAGTCAATATAAGAACCATTCATCAGAAGAGCTCAGCTGTCTTTAAAAGCCATCATCACCCTCACTCACAAACATGAACAACGGACTCTCAGCCCAGAGAAATAGGGTACTTGCCATTCAGGAGGAAGTAGATTAGTGCATCTGTCCACATACAATTGTGTTTGTAAAGAGTAAATGAAATAAATGTATGTGATTTTATTACTGATGAAAGATATCAGATTATCAGCCTTGGAGATTGAACTCCTTTAACCAAAGGATTGCAACAGCATGGGCATAACACAAAAGCTTCCCCACAGTGTCCTGTCAATGTCTCAGAATTGATGTGGAGAGACCATCTCTCCGGTTAAGGTGAGAGTTCATTCTCCATGCCTCCGTTCAATCATTGGCCTCCCTGCTGAGACTACTAATACGGTGCCAATGATTTCTGTGTTGCTGGCACCTGTGCACTGGACACTGGATCAAAGCCACCATGTTCATATCACATAGGCCACACCTGGATTTGACTGTGCAACCTAGAGGTGCAAGACTATCCCATGGTCTATTAGGTTTGCCAGTTTAAAGTAATTTAAAGTAATGTCCTTGATACTTAATACTAAACCATGTTGATAGTTTCCACCATGTGTTAACCTCCTTTCCCCAAGTCTGCTGCATGTCCCTCCTTTAGTTTCAAGTGCAAGGTGCATCACTCATTTTAGACCTAAAGCAACTTTCGTCCCACACAACTCTGAGCTCATTGCTCATACCTATACATTACTGGGCTCAGATAAATTGAGTCATTAAACTGGGGTTGAACTAAACCTTATGTGTATTAAAGACATTGCTCCCATGTCCTTCCAAGACCCCTGCTCCATTGGAGCTGAATTCTGGCAGTCCCTTCTAATAATATGATGGTGAAGGAACTGGGAGAGGAACCACAGGTTCCCTGCTGTTTCACCTCCATCCTGGTTCCTCCAGAATCCTATGAGTTGAGATCTGTAGCCCCTCAATGCACTAAGCCACAAGGCAGTATTTGAGGATCCAGGGTCAACGGAGGATGTCTGCAATTCTAGCACATGCCTCCAGCTCTATTTGTGGCAATTATCTATTCTCCGTTCTTGGAATAATTGTGGTCCTGGCATGAGAAACTTGCACAGGAAGCCATGAAGGGAACTGTGCAGATTCACTTGGGCTAATACAAAATATAGGCTGAGCAGAGCACTCATTTTGTAGAGAGGAAGTGAAGAGAGTCAGAATTTGATGGCTGGTGTTTCCTTTGAATCTTTAGCATACATTTTTTAGGACTAATATTTTCTGGGACTATCAGGTAATACGCAAGGTCCAAAAAGCCAGTGCTACACATTTATGGCTTTGAGGGGTAAGCAGTGAAGGCTTGGTCCAAAATCCACTGACATCAATGTAAATACTCTCATTAACTTCAAGGGGCTTTGGATCAGGCCCTAAACACTGGCAGTAGATCTGGTCAAGATTGAATATAAAACTTGTTGTATATTAGACAGTTGTTTTAAAAAAAATCCAATTTCAGGTTTATTTAAAAAATATCCGATTTTACATTTCAATGTTCCTAGTCAGGGAGAGAGAAAAACTTCATTCTCTGATTGTTATACTAGAACTAGTATAACATTGGAGAAGCGTGTCAAAAACTCACTGTGCAGGAAAGTTAAAAGCCGCCCGGGCAGTCGGTCATCCAAGTGAAATAATTCCTTTAAGAATATCCAGCATTGTGTGTTCTTGAACATGTCAGATTTAGCAAAGTTTCTGCTTTTCTAATTCACTTTTAGGTAAGTGAAGGATGCAAAGAAAATTGAAGATTCAGAAACTGAAAAACCTTCAGGGAAACTGTACTTTTCCACTGTCTTCATTATAAGTTTTGCAGCAATAGATATGACAAACTACAACCACATTGGTAACAGCAACATACTGAGACACTGCTTAAGTGATGGAGACCACCCTCGATAGGGTGAGTTAGGGCAAAAAGGCCTGGGGTATTTTTGGGGGGGGAGAGGGAGGAGGGAAGTGGCCCATGGAAGATTTTAATTCATCCTCTGCCTAATTTCTCTTTAAAAAAATATAAAACCACAACAACTGTGTGTGAATTTGGTGCTTGCTGTTTTATAGTTCTTGTACAATATTATAATCCAGAATTTAATTATTATACCTATTTCAGTCTGAACTGCCTTAATCAATAGGCAGGAGTCAGGCAAGAAGGTGCAGCACTTTTTGTTAACTACACAATCACTTATCTCAGTCTGACTCTAAACATGGAGGTTGGGATTTTCAAATGTGCTCAGAATTGGCCTCTCTCTGCTCCCACGGGAGTCATGGTGAAATACCCATCCACTTCCACAGGAGCAAAAGTAGGCCAGTGCAGAGCACTCTCGAAAATCTTCTCACACACCCGACCCCAGTTCATGCAGGGCATAGTCAGAGGCATAACACAGGTATTGGCATAGTTTCTCCCATACTGGTAACTTGGTACCCCTCCTTTTGAATGTAGCACATTTACTTGCTGTATATTTCTATTGGTCAGAAGTGCCTCATAACAGGCTGAAGGTGCAACGCTATGGGAAATTGTGCTCTGCAGCTTACTGTAATTAAATCTGGGTGTGCCTGCAGAGCAACAGGATGCTGGCTTCTGAGTTGTCTGGGAACTGGTAAAAGAGGCTTGTTTGCTCTCTAAAACTCCTTGGGATTGTGTGTTTAAGTATTTCTGGGAAAGTCCAAGGAGGTATATTGTGATTTATCAGTATATGTCAATTGAAAAAAGGTGCTTAGTTGATAGTCCTGAAGAGGGAAATCTTCTAGGAACAACAGGTAGTCTGGCCAGTGGGAGTGGTACTTGAGATTCTTGTTCCACCCGAGGAGCTCAGCACCTAAAAATGAATCCTATTGTGAGTAGCACTAAGTAAACCACTATTCAAAACACACACTGGAACTTCTACGTCTTGCTTCTGGTCATGCTGGAAATACAGGGAGCTGGGTTGTTCTCATGGAATTTCTGCAATTCTGCTTCCAGGCAAAAATGGGAAGTGTAGTGACACTTGAAAATGAAAGAATGGGTAAATACATGGTTTTGAAGTCATTAAGTGAATATTCTGGAGCACCAGAGAAAAGGGTGACAAGGTTGAAAGCAAAGTTAAACCACAATGGTCCAAATTCCAAGTATAGCAGCTTCATCTGTCCACACTGTGGTGCAGTTACACCAGCAACTGGCCACTGATGGCTGAACTCCCCAGTCTAGACAAGACTTAGGAATGAAGTGAGACTGGATGTAGCTGGTAAAAGAGAACTTCTCACTGAGCAATCATGATTATTTTGTTACTTCATTTTGTTGTTGTTCTGATCTATGTAAAGCCATAGTAGCTATATGAAGAGGCATTACTGGCTGACTGGATTTTGGAAGACATGACAACCTCACACTCCCCCAACCCCTCCAAAAAAACTCCCTAGTCTGATTTTTATTCCCTTGATTGCCTGCTAGGGATCCCCAATGAAACAAAGAATCATAGAACCATAGAGTCATAAGGAATCGCAAGGGTCATCTAGTCTAGCCTCCTGCCAAGATGCAGGATTTGTTGTGTCTAAACCATGCAAACCAGACGGCTATCCAGCCTCCTTTGAAAACTTCCAGTGAAGGAACTTCCACAACCTCCCTAGGCAGTCTGTTTCATTGTCCTACTGTTCTTACAGTTTTTCCTGAGATTTAATCTCAATCTTTTATGCTGCAGTTAGAACCCATTGCCTTTTGTCCTGCCCTCTCTGGCAAGAGAGAACTACTTTTCTCCATCTTTCTTATGCCAGCCTTTCAAGTATCTGAAGACCGCTATCATGTCCCCCCTTAATCGCCTCTTTTCCAAACTAAACATACCCATATGGCTTGCATTCCATCCCTTTGATCATCTCTGTCACTCACCTCTGGATCCTTTCAAGTTTCTCTACATCCTTTCTATACATTAGTGACCAAAACTGGACACAGTACTCTAGCTGAGGTCTAACCAGTGCTGAGATAGAACGGTACTATCATCTCCTGTGACTTGCATGCTATGCCTCTGTTAATGCAACCCAAAATTGCATTTGCTTGTTTTGCAATAATGTTGCATTGCTGACTCATGTTGAGGTTGTGATCCACCACAACTCCCAGGTCCTTCTCAGCCGTGCTGCCGCCACACCAGTTATCCCCCAATTTGTATTTGTACATTTGTTTTTTTCTTCCCTAAGTGTAATGCCTTACTTTTGTCTTTGTTGAATTTCATTTTGTTGTCTGTAGCCCAGTTCTCCAATTTATCAAGATCCCTTTGAATTTTAGCTCTATCCTCCAAAATGTTTGCAAACCCTCCCCAGCTTCATGTCATCTGAAAATTTGATCAGTATGCTCTCTACTCCTACATCCAGGTCATTAATAAAGATGTTAAATAAAACTGGACCCAGAACAGATCTCTGTGGAACCCCACCTGAGACCTCCCTCCAACCCACATCATTCCATAAATAGTTAAGTCTTTGTTTGTGGTTGTTTAACCAATTATGTATCCACTGAATGGTAGTTCCACCGAGTTCTCCAGCTTACTTATCAGAATGTCATGTGGGACTGTGTCAGAAGCCATGCATTCCCCCTATCCACCAAATCAGTTACCCTGTCAAAGGAGGAAATCAAGCTGGTTTGGCATGATTTGTTCTTGGTAAATCCATGCTGGCTGCTAGTGATCACTCCTTCATCCTTCAGGTATTTGCAAACTGAATGTTTTATACATTGCTCAAGTAGCTTCCCAGGTATCAAAGTCAGGCTGACTGGTCTATAGTTCCCCGGCTCCTCCTTTCCCCCCTTTTTAAAGATGGGCACTATATTAGCCCTTCTCTAGTATTCCAGGACCTCTCTTGTCATTCATGAGCTTGGAAATATTGTTGCCAGTGGCTCCAAAATTTCTTCAGCTAATTCCTTCATACCTCTTTCAAACCTGAAGAGCACATCCCTGAATGACCATTCCCACAAAAGAAGCTAAAGAGATGGAAGAATGAAATCTCTATGTCAGAAGACTTCTTTCACAGCTGATCTGAGAGACAACAAAGCTGTGATTATTGCTGCTTCCCCAGTCATAATGGCTTGGATTGTTCACACAGCTAAAGCCAGAAGGATTTGTTTTTCTTACCCCATGCCTGCATTAGTCTGATTGAAAGGAGAGATTGTAAATTATTTGAGAACCAAAAAACCCTACTTGGAGTGAAGAACATGGAGCTAAGAGAGGGTGAAGCAATGGTAACCTAATCTTCCTAAACTGATCATCAGTGAGGCAGAGTGCAATCTGATTAATTGGGGCTGATACTCCAGTGCCCTACACCTGGTGTAGTCAGACAGTCATTTGCACTAATGTAAAGTGGGGGTAAAACACTGCCATTTTGATATGGCATAAATGACCACAAAAGGTGCAGGGCAATGATGAATTGGAACCATTACCTGCTCCCTCCAAAACAGTATGACCAGAGTCCCTCTCTAACCCCATAATACACACAGTAGAATCATAGAATCATAGAATACCAGGGTTGGAAGAGACCTCAGGAGGTCATCTAGTCAATCCCCTGCTCAAAGCAGGACCAACACCAACTAAATCATCCCAACCAGGGTTTTGTCAAGCCGGGCCTTAAAAATCTCTAAGGATGGAGATTCCACCACCTCCCTAGGTAACCCATTCCAGTGCTTCACCGCTCTCCTAGTGAAATAGTTTTTCCTAATATCCAACCTAGATCTCCCCCACTGCAACTTGAGACCATTGCTCCTTGTTCTGTCATCTGCCACCACTGAGAACAGCCGAGCTCTATACTCTTTGGAACTCCCTTCAGGTAGTTGAAGGCTGCTATCAAATCCCCCCTCACTCTTCTCTTCTGCAGACTAAATAACCCCAGTTCCCTCAGCCTCTCCTCAAAAGTCATGAGCCCCAGCCCCCTAATCATTTTCGTTTCCCTCCGCTGGACTCTCTCCAATTTGTCCACATCCTTTCTGTAGTGGGGGACCCAAAACTGGATACAATACTCCAGATATGGCCTCACCAGTACCAAACAGAGGGGAATAATCACTTCCCTCGATCTGCTGGCAATGCTCCTACTAATGCAGCCCAATATGCCATTAGCCTTCTTGGCAACAAGGGCACACTGTTGACTCATATCCAGCTTCTCATCCACTGTAATCCCCAGCTCCTTTTCCGCAGAACTGCCGCTTAGCCAGTTGGTCCCCAGCCTGTAGCGGTGCATGGGATTCTTCCGTCCTAAGTGCAGGACTCTGCACTTGTCCTTGTTGAATCTCATCAGATTTCTTATGGCCCAATCCTCCAATTTGTCTAAGTCACTCTGGACCCTATCCCTACCTTCCAGTGTAACAACCTCTCCCCCAAGCTTAGTATCAGCCGCGAACTTGCTGAGGGTGCAATCCATCCCATCATCCAGATCATTAATGAAGATTTTGAACAAAACCAGCCCCAGGACTGACCCCTGGAGCACTCTGCTTGATACCGGCTGCCAACCAGACATCGAGCCGTTGATCACTACCTGTTGAGCCCGACGATCTAGCCAGCTTTCTATCCACCTTATAGTCCATTCATGCAACATACTTTTTAAACTTGCTGGCAAAAATACTGTGGGAGACCGTATCAAAAGCTTTGCTAAAGTCAAGAAATATCACATCCACCGCTTTCCCCATATCCACAGAGCCAGTTATCTCATCATAGAAGGCAATCAGGTTGGTCAGGCATGACTTGCCCTTGGTGAATCCATGTTGACTGTTCCTCATCACCTTCCTCTGAATCCTTGAGGACTTGCTCCATGATTTTTCCAGGGACTGAGGTGAGGCTGACCGGTCTGTAGTTTCCCGGATTTTCCTTCTTCCCCTTTTTAAAGAGGGTTACTATATTTGCCTTTTTACAGTCGTCCAGGACCTCCCCCGATCGCTGTGAGTTTTCAAAGATAATGGCCAATGGCTCTGCAATCACATCAGCCAACTCCCTCAGCACCGTTGGATGCATTAGATCCAGACCCATGAACTTGTGCATGTCCAGCTTTTCTAAATAGTACTGAACCTGTTCTTTCACCACTGAGGGCTGTTCACCTCCTCCCCAATCTGGGAGCTGACCTTGTCTGTGAAGACCGAGACAAAAAAAAGCATTGCTTACTTCAGCTTTTTCCACATCTTCTGTCACTAGGTTGCCTCCCCCATTTAGTAAGGGTCCTATACTTCCCCTGACTTTCTTCTTGTCGCTAACATACCTGTAGAAACCCTTCTTGTTACCCTTCACATCCCTTGCTAGTTGCAACTCCAATTGTGCTTTCGCCTTCCTGATTACACCCCTGCATGCTCGAGCAATATTTGTATACTTCTCCCTAGTCGTCTGTCCAAGTTTCCACTTCTTGTAAGTTTCCTTTTTGTGTTTAAGCTCCCCGAAGAGTTCTCTGTTAAGCCAAGCTGGTTGCCTGCCATATTTGCTATTCTTTCTGCACATCAGGATGGTTTGTTCCTGTGCCCTCAATAAGACTTCGTTAAAGTACAGCCAGCTCTCCTGGACTCCTTTCCACCTCATATTAGCCTCCCAGGGGATCCTGCCCGTCAGTTCCCTGAGGGAGTCAAAGTCTGCTTTTCTGAAGTCCAGGGTCCGTATTCTGCTGCTCTCCTTTCTTCCTTTTGTCAGGATCCTGAACTCAACCATCTCATGGTCACTGCTGCCCAGGCTGCCACCCACTTCTACTTCCCCTACCAATTTTTCCTTGTTTGTGAGCAGCAGGTCAAGAGGAGCACGGCCCCTAGTTGGTTCCTCCAGCACTTGCACCAGGAAGTTGTCCCCAACACGCTCCAAAAACTTCCTGGATTGTCTGTGCACTGCTGTATTGCTCTCCCAGCAGATGTCAGGGTGATGGAAGTCCCACATGAGAACCAGGGCCTGTGATCTGGAAACTTCTGTTAGTTGTCTGAAGAAAGCCCCGTCTACCTCATCCTCCTGGTCTGGTGGTCGATAGCAGACACCCACCACAACATCACCCTTGTTGCGCTCACCTCTAAACTTAACCCAAAGACTCTCAACCCCTTTTCTCCAGTTTCATACTGGAGCTCCGAGCAATCACATTTTCAATGACTCTTACATACAGTGCAACTCCTCCACCTTTTCTCCCCCGCCTGTTCTATGACTGGCATCAAGAAATCTGTTGACAAGCAGTGGATTGGAGACAGCCCAATAGCTCCAAAGAGGTTTTTTACTATTACCAGACTTTGACGGGTTGGACCTCCCTTCTGGGGTGCCACCTGATATACTGGGATTTCACTGAGCCTCTCTTACTCAACCAGCCAGGTTTCCCTCTCTCTGCTTTGCTGAATTAGGCTCTCCGGCCTCTTGCAGCACACACACACACACACACACACACACAGGTAGGGCCACACCCCACTGCAATCACAGAAGGAAATCAGCTCAGTGTGAGAGGACTCCCCCGGGCACTCACACGCATGCCCCTTTTGGGAGATAAACCCAAAATAATACTGTCTTGCACTATATAGAAAAATCTGCTCAGCGGAAGCTCATAAAAATCCACCCTTTTACTCAATGTGAAGAGAGATGTGCACAACTTCTTGCCCCCCCACCCCCGTTAGAAATTACATAAACTGGGTTTTATTATAAACAAGAAATAACTACAAAAGGTGAATTTTAAGTAGTTAAAGAGATAGCAAACAGAACAAAGTCGATTACCTTAGTAAATAAACAAAAGCCACAGACTTTTAACACACTAGATAGATAAAAACACAAATTAACAAATTCTCACCCTGAGTGATAAACAGACTGGCAGATTCTTAAGGCACAAGTTGCCTTGGCTTTCCTAGGTTTTCTTACACAGGCTAATGATCTTAGTCTGGGACCATCATTTCTCACAGTTTGTTCCTCAGGTGTTTTCAGGTGTGTTGTTGTATGGAGAGTGAGGACCCCTCATGTTGTATGGAGAGTGAGGACCCCTCATGTTGTCATTGTCCCTCTTTTATATCTTTCCCCCCACTTGCTGGAAAGCTTTTTTTGCTGTGACCTGGGTCAAACAGTTCCCATTGTATAGAGCTATCTCTGAGAGGTTTCTATTGCACACAGTTCCTGGCGTAATCCTTATGCTTGTGTGCATTTCTTCAATCGGCCACTAACATTGTTTGGCCTCATCCAACGTAGCATATTTGAAATACAGAGACACGGTCAATATTACCAGCTTCAGAAACAAAAATGATATGTGCATACAAATTGGATAAACACATTCAGTAAATTATAACCTTTCCAATGATATCTTACAAGACCATATTGCATAAAGTATATCTTAGTTATACCATATTCATATCATAACCATATTTCCATAAAGAATATGGAGTGTAACGTCACACACACTTCTTGGCTATTGGCAGGTTCATGCAACATTTTCCTCCATAAAGAATTTGTTTTCCTTTTTGTTACCTCTCCGTGACCCACAGCGGAAGGCAGGATGCGTTGGTCTTCCTGGTTCTGTTTGTGCGCTGTTGTACTGTCAATACACACATGCTCCAGCTGCAGTTTTGTTGTTCCTTAGTTTGATTCCCACCAGATTTTTTGATTGCACTCCCAGGACTTGATTCACAGAACTTCAGTGATGGCCTAGCTCTGCTCCCATTGAAGTCAAAGGGAGCTGTACCACGGGAGTCAATGGAACTGAGCTAGTCCAACATTCTGTACTTTTGAAAAATCTCACTCTGATTCTCTGCTTGCCTTAACATCTTTTTACTCGTGTTTAAAAATCCATCCATTTTTTCCTGTGCCTTCTTGAGCTTCTTCCTCAAGCACTTCCTTTGCAGTCTATGGCTGCCTGAAGTACTGATTCTGTTGTGTCACAATGCCTTCCGGTTTCTTAATTTTCGGCTGCCAATTCCTTCTTAGCAGCATCACTTTTGGGGCATTGTTTTCACCCATGCATATTCCCCTAGAGTCTGCAGGCATATCTTCATAAACCTCTCTGTTTTCCTCTTCCATAGTATGCCATTCCTGATAGCTATAAGCTCCCCCCACATCAGGTAGCTTTGTGTGAGTCAGTGTTACCCTCTCCAATAGCTATTGCAGGACCATTTGGCGTTCTCACATCTTGGCTGTACATCCCCCTTGTACAAAGCAGATTGCTTTCCCTTTTCCTGTCTTGAATTTGAACTCTGCCATCTGGGATGGGCATGGTGCCATAAAGTGCTTGTCCTTGACACATCTAGGGCATTCCTTCCCAAATGCTGAACTCAGCATTCTCCAGGGTGTGATGTGACCCACTGTACTCCCTGCAAGTGATCTGAGTTCTGACCTGCTGGAAGTACAAGCTTGTGTACCTTCAGTGTGCCAATCAAATAGACATGCAGGATTACTGCCATTTAGAGCAGAGCAGTTTTAACTCCCCGCCATGGCTTTGGACCCCCTTGGACAGACAGGTGATGCATAGCTGCAGGGTGGACGGAGCAGCTAATGACAGCGCAACCTTCAAGGCAAGGGGAGCTTCAGAGAGCAGCATGGGGAAGGCCATCCCAGGGGTTTGCCCAGGAGGCACATGGCTTTGTTCTGCTTTCTCTGCAGATCCTTAGCCTGCAAACCTTGTGAATCCTATCAGAAGCACATGCTCCAGCTTTTTTCAATCAACTTTCCTACGGTTTTTCCACAAGATGGGATCATCAGGGCCTAAGAATCAAATTTAGTTTCCCCACAACTATCAGTATGGGGGGGGGCCATGAGAGGGGGGGAAGAAATTAGGGTGTGTAGAATGAGTGATATTAAGCTCAGACATTTAACAATGGTTGGTTTGGGGTTATAGGGTCCTAATCAGCACTCCTGACTTTGCACTGGCAGTTTCAGTGGAGATTTACCTTTGACGTCATGCAAATAACCAACCAAGATCAAACACTGCCGAAACCTTCATTAAACCTCAGTCCCCGCATATAAAATGTACAGTAGGAAGGTAACTGGAAAAAAAAATCTTATTGAGCCTATTTGTACAAAAGCATGAAGGACTCTTCAGACCTTCAAAGCACATTTCTTAATTTATCAGTCATTCTGTGCAAACAAGGCACAGGTTTCAATTGGCCTGGAAAATATGCCCTTCCACAACTGACCAGGTGCAGTAGGTGGCTGTTTTTCTTTTCCCTTGCCTGCTTCAAAAGCAACAAGTCATGGCCACAGGGTTGTGGGAAATCCAGGTTGATTTTCAGGAACAAACCCAGGTGTTTTCATTATTTTGTAACTTCTGTGTCAGAGATATTTACATCACTGGAAACCTGTTTTGAGACTAGAAACACTAGGCTCTAAATTCACTAAAAGCCATTAACTATTTTCAAAAGTTAAAAGTGAAGCGGCGAGAGCTTCAGGGGTCTTGTTACACCTCTTAGGAGACAATGAACTACA
>NW_020664420.1:9929847-10008818 GCF_002925995.2 Terrapene triunguis | reverse complement strand
GAAGGTTTTTAAAAATGTGTTAGAGAAACAACTGTTAGGGATAGTCTAGGTTTACTTGGTCCTGCCTGAGCCCAGGGCACTGGACTAGATGACTTCTTGAGGTCTCTTCAGTTTCTATAGTTCTATGTTTAAGAACTGCATCCCTTATTAAGCAAGTAGTATTTCCTCTGCTGTTGACTTCAACAGGAGTAAGGCAGGACTTGTAATTGGTTAGCATTATTTCTATGAGACCAAGTGTACTTTTTGTATCGTAACATTTAGTACTATTTTACACATCTATTGTGCTTTTCAGCCAAGGATCTCAAAAAGGCAAGAAAATCACTCATCCCCATTCTTAGAGATGAAGAAAGAGAGAGGCAGGAAGAAATAAAGATTTGCTTAAAGACAGACACTAAATCAGGCAGGGCTAAGCTGGGAACAGAACCCATGTCTCCTGATATCTTGACCCATCGCCCAGACCACACAGTCTCACTTAACAAAAGCAAATTCAATTGCATTTGTCAAAAGTCTCCTGCATGGTCCTTACTGTTCACTCAATTTTTAATCTGAAGCTTTTCTGGAGGATTTTTTTCAGAATCTCTCTGGTGTCTCGGAGTGAGGCGTTAGATTAAGCTTTAGTCGAGCCTGCATTGCTCACACATCCAAACCTCTTCTGGATTTTGGTGGATGTTTTGGGGTATACAAAGAATGCAGGGTCAGACCCTAAAGGGCACAAGTCCTCTTAGCAAAAATAGCTCAGCTCCTCCATGCGGAAATATATTGAATTTATCAAGTGTAAACCGCAAAGCACTTTCTCAGCTCTGGTTTGAAATTCAGTAATGTCAAGATGCCAGAAGGGTTTTGAGGCATTTTAACATTTCCCAGAACTAGTCATGTGGGCAGAGAAGCTGTTCACAAATGAAGCTCCCCAACCCTACCATTACTAAAAACTATCTGTGACTCAGTATATGCTCTCATAGCCTTTCATAGGGCACTGACCAGCCTGCCAGCAAACATCTTAGAGTGAAAAACAAACAGCCTGCCACTTCCTAAAGTCTTGGAACTACAAAGAGCAATGGAGTAAGCCAGAATTGAGCAGATAAAACTATTCTGGGACCTCCTGTGCACTCCAAATGAAGTGACTGTGAAAATGACACTCTCACTGACCTGCAAGATTTGCTCTGGAAATCGAGCTGTGTTCTTTCTGCCTCTTACAGCACCACTAATAATAAGGAGCCAAATTCTGGCCCAGGAATTCTGCAGTTGGGTTTTAGTGGACAGCTTTGGTGATGAATGAGGCAGAACAGAGCCTACCTTGCTCTCCCATTGGCTCCTCAGTGCTGAGAAGAGCGAAAACATGTTTTTGTCATTAAAGAGGGCAGCTCTGACTCAAACTCCCAGGGCAGCTCCACACAAAGAGCCGACCCATTCAAAATCTACCCAGCGGGATAGATCTACCCACATTCAAAGTCAAACAGGCTAAAGTGTCCACACAAAGCGCAACACACAAAGGTGGCACTTTTGCAGTCAGACGTCTGACCCTACTAGTACTTTAATCAGCCTTAAGAAGAACCAACTTTTTGGAAGTTTTTCTTATTATCCCACATAATTAGAAGGGACTCGTCAAGCAAATTAGGCTTAGCCTCTGCCCTCACCCCTAGGGAGCCCCAGAGGATTAGGACTCTTCCATCACACCCTCTCTCCATGTTTGGGAGAAGGGCTGGAGCTACATGGACTTAGGGGCAGGAGAAGCCAAGCCAACCTCTACCCACACGCCCAGGAAGGGCCAGAGGAGGAAGGAACCTACCAACTCTTCCCACTACTTTCTCTTGGCTTGTGAACTCTTTGGGGCAAGTAGGGTCTCTAAGGGTACGGGTATGACTGCAGCATGTGAAGTCATATCCAAGCTGGCTTTATTCTAGGTAGCAGGACTACCAACAGTAGTGAAGCCACAGCAGCACAGTCTGTACACGCCCATAGGGACCCTGGGTATGCACTCGGGGAGGCTAGCCCACACTGAACCCCGTGCTGCCATAGCTTCACTGCTGTTGGCCCCCCAACTAGCGCAGGTACGTCTATAAGTGCTTCAATCACACACCCCAACCGCAGCGTAGACATAACACTAAGCGTATGCGTGTTCAGAGCAATAGTGCCTCAATCTTGTTCGGGGCCTTCAGGGGATACAGGAATATAAATAAAACTCTGATCTTCTTTGCAACTGCTTTAATGTAGTGTAAAATGTCCTCTGGATACAAAATATTGATTTCTTAAAATTAGGGCTGTCAAGCGATTAAAGCAATTAACCATGCTGTTAAACAATAATAGAATACCGTTTATTTAAATATTTTTGGATGTTTTCCACATTTTCAAATATATTGATTTTAATTACAACACAGAATACAATGCTCACTTTATATTTATTTTTATGATAAATATTTGCACTGTAAAAAGAAAAGAAATAGTATTTTTCAATTCATTTAATATAAGTACTGTAGTGCAATCTCTTTACCATGAAAGTTGAACTTACAAATGTAGAATTACCCAGTCTCCCTTGTCCCCTAAACCTAGAGGTGCTCCCCATAGCATGGTGGTGGGGAGACTGTCAGGAGTAATTAAACCCAAAGCCAGAGTGAAAAACTGCATTCAAAAATGAAACAGTGTAAAACTTTAGAGCCTACAAGTCCACTCAGTCCTACTTCTTGCTCAGCCAATCGCTCAGACAAACACGTTTGTTTACATTTGCAGGAAATAATGCTGCCTGCTTCTTGTTTACAATGTCATGTGAAACTGAGAACAGGTGTTCGCATGGCAATGTTGTAGGCGGCATTGCAAGCTATTTACGTGCCAGATGTGCTAAAGATTCATATGTCCCTTTATGCTTCAACCACCATTCCAGAGGACATGCATCCATGCTGATGATGGGTTCTGCTCGATAACTATCCAAATTAGTGCAGACCGAAGCATGTTCATTTTCATCATCTGAGTCAGATGCTGCCAGCAGAAGGTTGATTTTCTTTTTTGGTGATTTGTGTTCTGTAGTTTCCACATTGGAATGTTGCTCCACACCCCGTCCTGATCAAATTTTGGAAGGCAATTCAGATTCTTAAATCTTGGGTCGAGTGCTGTAACTATCTTTAGAAATCTCACATTGGTAGCTTCTTTGTGTTCTGTCAAATCTTCAGTGAAAGTGTTCTTAAAACAAACCACATGCTGGGCTAGGTTCCCTCTAAGCTGCCCAAGCCCACCGGAGCTGCTGGCAAGAGGAGCCCCTCCCTCGCCCTCCCCCTCAGCCCCGCTGGAGCTGCCGCAGCCAGGGAGAGGCACCTCTTCCCCGGCCCGGAGCTGCTGTGGCGAGAGAGGGCTGGGGGGTATCCTCTCTCCCAACCACAGCCCCGGGGCAGCCTGCACCCAAACCCCTCATCCCCAGCCCCACCCTAGAGCCCACACCCCCTTGCTCCCCAACCCTCTGCCCCAGCCCTGAGCCCCCTCCCGCATCCCAAACCTCTCATCCCTGGCCCAACCCCAGAGCCCGCAGCACCCCACACCGCAACCCTCTTCCTGAGCCCCCTGCCGCACCCCGAACTCCTCATCCTCAGCTCCACCCCAGAGCCCGCACCCCCAGCCAGAGCCCTCATCCCCCCACACCCCAATCTTCTGCCCCAGCCCTGAGTCCCCTCCCAGACTCCGAACCGCTCAGCTCCACCCCCACCACATGAATTTTGTTATGTGCACCAATATGAAGGTGATGTATCACACATCATCTCCATATTGGTGCACATAACAAAATTCATTCGGCACATGGATGTAAAAAATTAGAGGGAACACTGATGCTGGGTCATCATCCGAGATGGCTATAACATGAAATATATGGCAGAATGCGGGTAAAACACAGAGCAGGAGACATACAATTCTCCCCCAAGGAGTTCAGTCACAAATTTAATTAACAGATTATTTTTTTAACGAGTGTCATCAGCATGGATGCATGTCCTCTGGAATGGTGGCCAAAGCATTAAGGGGCATACGAATGTTTAGCATATCTGGCACGTAAATACCTTGCAATGCCAGCTACAAAAGTGTCTTGCAAACACTGGTTCTCACTTTCAGGTGACATTGTAAACAAGAAGCAGGCAGCACTATCACCTGTAAATGTAAACAAACTTGTTTCTCTTAGCAATTGGCTGAACAAGAAGTAGGACTGAGTAGACTTGTAGGCTCTAAAGTTTTACATTGTTTTGTTTTTTGAGTGCAATTATGTAACCAAAAAAATCTACATTTGTAAGTTGCGCTTTCACTATAGTATTTGTATGAGGTGAACTGAAAAATACTATTTCTTTTATCATTTTTACAGTACAAATATTCGTAATAAAAATAATATAAAGTGAGTACTGTACACTTTGTATTCTGTGTTGTAATTGAACTCAATATATTTGAAAATGTAGAAAAACATCCAAAATATTTAATACATTTCCATTGGTATTCTATTGTTTAACAGTGTGATTAAAACTGCAATTAATTGTGATTAATTTTTTTGAGTTAATCGCTGGAGTTAACTGCGATTAATCGAAAGCCCTACTTAAAATCCACCTCTCTGCCATGGAGCAAAAATGACCAATATTTTTCAGGGCCAACAAAATAATTCAAAATCCCTTGCAGCAGCAGTTAAACACTGTCCACAAAGTTATATTGATATAATTGCATATGCTGGTATAGAAACAAGGAAATAAATCTAAAGAGCTATTGTCATTATGACCAAGTTGGTAAGGACACTAGAAATGGATTATTTCCTTCTTGGGAAAGACATACTTTAATACCAACACAGGTTATTGTAATTAACTCCATTTTAGCCTGAACAGTCAAAGTTATAAACAAGTGAAAATAGCATCTTATAAGGGGAAGTGTTGTGCAACCTTAATAATAGGCTGTGCTAGCAGCCTAATGAATAATGCAAACACGGGGACAGTGATATTAGCTGTCTAAAGCAAAGTGTAGCTTATAACTCACAAGTAGAGTGCACCACTTCCAGAAAACACCTCAGTGTTCATACCCTCAACCAAAGTTTCTTCCCTGCTATGAGAAGTCCCATTACAGTCAATGGATCAAATTCAGCCCTGAGTAATGTCACTGAAGTGTGAGTTGCACTCACTTCCCCCAGTTTATGTGAGAGTGAGTATAGGCTACAAGATCAGGTTGAAATTATGTTCAGGCACCAGGTTGTCTGTAATGTAATATCGCTTCTTAAAGAAACAAAGCAAAGCCCTCCACTCAACTCAATCACATTTCTCTATCCGTTTCCCTGTATGTAATACGATGACCAGCTGCGATTTTCAAAAGTTAATTCCAAATTTTCAGGGAATATTCTATGTAACAATATTGATTTTGGTGAAAAAAAGTCAGAAAACCAGAAAAGCCTGATTTCCACGAAAACCAGGCCCATAGAGTGTCCATTTGGTGCCGTGGGCCACTTCACTGCTCATGAAGTTCTGTGTGTTATCCAACATTTCTACTGCAAAGAAAGGCAGGGCGGGGGGAAGAGAACTTGTCAAAGTGGGAAGTCAAGGGGCCCAGCTGTTTTGTAGGGACAGGCTGGAGTGAGGCCTGGCTGTGGGGATGGGTGGGGAAGGGAGGTGGTCCAAGAAGGAGCTCAAGGATCAAGTGTGCGACCCTCTAGGAATAAAACTGAGAATGATTTGACCCTCATGTGCTGGTGATGTGTTAAATAAAGTGACTAATTAGAGATGAGCAAAATTTTTCATTGAAAACTTTTCGGGGGGGAAATACAAATTGAGCGACAACAAAACATTTTGCAAATTCATGTCGGTTTCACCAAATTGTTTGTGTGGAACCCGCCCTCCCCCCACCCCAAATCCTGAGAAAGCTAATATTTTGTTTTGACATTTTTGAAACAAAACGTTTCAATGTTTCGAGTCAAAAACAACTTTTTGTTTTAAAATTTCCTTCAGTTTTATACATTAAAAAAGAAAACTTACAAACTTTTAAAAATGCTCAAAATCTACAAAACATTTAATTTTTGGTCAAACAAAATGTTTAGATCAACCGAAATCAAAATTCTTTTTTTTTTACTTTTTGGTTTACTGAAAATTTTGAAAAAAATTCATTTCAGGTCAACCCAAAATGAATTTGGTTTTTGATTTTGCAGACCACCAGTGAACTGAAAAATCAGTTCTTCGTACAGCTCTACTCCTAATAATCTATTATTGGAAGGTCAGACGTAGTCATAACAATAATTTGCCTTGCCCTCCTACAGCAGCTTTCATAAGAAGATCTCAAAGTGTCTTAAAGACAGTGAACCTCACCAGACCCCATGTGAGGTAGATCAACATTATCATTTCTGTTCACAAATGTGCATCTGAAGCAGAGAGAATTAAGATTAATATTTTAAAATTTGGAACTATGTTCACAGGTACTGGAACTAGAGGTGCTAGGGGTGCTGCTGCACCCCCTGGATTGCAGTGGTTTCCATCCTATACAGGGTTTACAGTTTGGTTCAATAGCTCTCAGCACCCGCACTATACAAATTGTCCCAGCGCCCCTGACTATGTTGGCTACTAAAATTAGACATTTCAGTCTATGGCTAGGCCCTTAAATAAGTGACCTGCTTTTCAGAGGTGCTGAGCACACACAACTCCCAATAAACTCCCCCTTCACAGTAGCAATACCTGTATGTGTTTTGACACCAGCATCTCCTGCAGGGGAGTCACTTAATGCTGTATTTTTGGCAGGTAAGTAAAAGAGAAACTGATCTGTAATCTCTTTATTTGTAATAGTCACATGCAGACAGGCATTACGATAATGATCTGGGATCTCATACAGGGCTTACTGCATTTTTTAAACAGCATTTCAGTTCACGTCTAAGCAATAATTCCTACCAAGGCATTGTACCTGCAGCCTCTATTATGTAGGCATAAGGTGAATTATTTCCCACAATCATTTTCAAGCTGGGTAAGATGTGCAGTTTTTCAGTGCTTGGGCAAGAGAGGTATTGCTTACAGGTGAATTGAAATGCTGTTTATACATCTCAGTAAATCCTGTAGGAGTTCTTAGATGATTATCAGAGATACATGTAAAGACCAAACTATCACAAATTAACATATTCTAAAAGATGAAAAATCAGTTCCTCCTTCTCCTATCTGCCAAAACCTGAATTCAAGGTTCTGCATTTCCCCTGCAGGAGCTGAAGTGACTAACACATACAATGGTAATCGTTAACAAGCTATCATGTTAACCAAGTTATCCCACCCTCTTATCCAAATAAAACAGGTTGTCATGTTCTAAGGCTGTGCCTAGGCATGGAGGGCTTCTCTGTGGCACTGTAAGCTCACATGCTAGAAACCTGGAAGGAAACCCTAAGAATAGCCAAAACTAGACTAAAGTTTATGCTTCGAGTTCCAATAAAGACAAACACCAGTGAGGGGGTAAATTTGAGCTATATATAGTGTGTAGTTCCTCTCAAAGCAGGGATAATTTCCATCTGCTTACAATGAAGTACTGCAGCATTTCCCTATGCTTCAAACAGGAAATAGCACACAGCAATCATAAGTAACTGCACAGCAAATCAGTAAATGTTAACACTTCAATGGTGCCTACTTTATGCACTGTATAAAAACAGGACTGTAAAACTAGCACCAGGTTTCGTGGCTCTTGATCTCCTTTATTTCAAGTGCTGAACTGCTTGTTGGATCAGTAAACAATTGATATTTCAAGAGTGTCAGTCTCATTTGCACACATCATGCTTAACTCTGCCCTTTCTCTGATATTTGCACACCAATCCCACTGCCAGGGCCGGCCCACAACATTTTGGCACCTGAGGCGGGGAACTCAAATGATGCCCCCATGTCCCCTCGCTTGGGCCTAAACTTTGAAAGGTCTCAATTCTGCCTTCTTCCTGTTCTACTCCTCTCATGGTACTGCTCTGCAACCTACCCCAATAAAGGAGAACTGTGACGAAGTGGGACTGTTCTTAATGTTTCCTCTGAATACTGTGTGGGTGCCTCAGTTTCCCCTATGCATTTCTTAAGTCTCCAGTGTGCATAAATGGCCGACACTCTGTATCCTGGCAACAAATGGCCGGGGCCCTTCCCCCTTGCAAGGGAATAGCTAAAGGTAAACAAAGAGATCAGGTGACCTCCTGGCCCGGGAAAGAGACAAAGGCCAGAAAGGAGGGGCTGGAGGGGGCTTCAGTTGGGAGCTGGCTGGGGATGGGAAGTGAGTGCAGACGGGGTTGTCTGGCTCACTGGGCCCCAGAATGGACCCGGCTGAGGGGTCCCGTTCTCTGTACCTACAAGCTCTGTTTTAGACCGTGTTCCTGTCATCTAATAAACCTCTGTTTTACTGGCTGGCTAAGAGTCACATATGACTGTGAAGTGGGGGTGCGTGCAGGACCCTTTGGCTTCCCCAGGACCCCGCCTGGGCGGACTCGCTGTGGGAAGCGCATGGAGGGGCAGAGGATGCTGAATGCTCCAAGGTCAGACCCAGGAAGGTGAAGCCTTGAGCTTCTTGCCCTGAAGACAGTCTGCTCCGAGGGAGAGGAGGCTCCCCAAAGTCCTGACTGGCTTTGTGGGGAGCAGTTCCAGAGCATCACCCAGGGACTCCGTGACAAGAACTAACAACTTAAAATGCCTTGTTCAAAAATGTTAAGTAACACTTAACTTTCAAACACCTGAACAGCAAATGTAACTTTTCTTTCTTGTCTGCACAGTAAACACCGGCATTTTTATCTGTTTGAATAATCAAAGTGGTGGTTTCCGTACCTTCCTGGTTGCAAAGATCTGAACTGCTTTCTGAATGTCCACAGTCTGGGCCAGCTCATGCTCTATTGAGATGGTTACAAGGCCAACCAGCCTCTCCTGTGTCATTGTGGAGCGTAGATGTGTTTTTATTAACTTCAGCTTGGAGAAGCTGCGTTCTCCACTGGCAACTGTTACAGGAAATGTTAGAAGTATGCGCAGAGCAACAAAAGCATTTGGAAAGAGGGTGGTCATCTTATTTGTGCACATATATTCCAGAACAACCTTTGGAGTTGATCCTGCTGAAATGTATCTTGAAAGGGCTTCCAGTTCATCACCTAAATCACTCGCATCAATATTGCGCATGTCATCATGTGTCAATACTGTCTCTAGTGCCCTGCATTGCTGGTGTAGGTCTTCTTCAGGTATAGTGAGGAGTTTTGCAATATCATACAACATCCCAAATATACTGCTATGTTCCTTGAGCTGCATGAAACGTTCAACTGGCGGTATTGCACAATCTAGCACCTGGTTAAAGAATTCAACTTTGAATTGTTGTTTGGGGTCTCTTATGGGATTATCCCATGCCTCATAATCAAAATGTCTTCTTCTTCAGTGACTCTTGTATTCTTGAATGGGTAGGAAAATAGCTTCAGTGTGAAGTTCCTCTGCCAACTTCTGTGCACTCTTCAGAACGTTTTGAAATCCCTCATCTGAACAGTAAGACTGTAGGTATGACTTTGCTTTGTCCAGTTGTTCCATTGCTCCAGATATATCAAGGTCAACACCTTGGAGTCTCTTGCTTACAACATTTATTTCAAACAGTATGTCATGCCACAACACTAAGCCACACAGAAATTTGAAGTTATGTATGTTTCTGGTGATTCCATTTCCCTCTGCCACTGTTCTCCCACAAACAGTTCCTGTCATAGCATTATCCTATATAATGGCAACTATGACATCATCTGTCTTCCCAATTTGGTGTTTGACAGGCTTTATCGCCTCCACTCGACTTTCCCATCGTGTGGCACTCAGTGGTTTCAGTGTCAGAGAGGATGTTCCCAGATGTTGCTTCAATTTTTGCCACCGATAAGTTGATGCAGAGAAAAATACATAAATGCTTTGAATTACTTTAAAAAATTCAGCAGCCTCACTAGAAGCTGATGCTGCATCACTGACCACCAAGTTCAATGAATGAGAACTGCATGGGACAAAAAAAGCTCGAGGGTTTAACTCTCGGATCCGTGTCTGCACTCCTCTGTTCTTTCCTTTCATGTTGGCACCATTATCGTAGCCCTGACCTCTCATGTCAGCTATCACAATTCCCGTATCTTCCAGCTTTTTAAGAAGCACATTTGTCATACCAGCTCCTGTAGTATCATCAATATCAATAAATTCTAGAAAATGCTCTCTGACAGTCACCATTGCAGGGACATTTTCACTAGTGAAACTCTGTTGTTGTTACAAAAAGCACCATTAAACTCATTTGTTCCGTATGGCTGATGTCAGGTGTGCAGTCCAGAATAACAGAGTAATATCTTGCTGACTTCAGATCTGCCACAATCTTCTGTTTACTTTTGTTGCCAGTAACTGTATGATCTCATTTTGAATTGTTTTTCCAAGGTAGTGGTGTGTGTACATTTCTTGGGTGGTGACTCTTCTTAGATGCTCTTGGAGTACAGCATCAAACTCAGCCATCAGCTCAACAATTTTAAGGAAGTTTCCATTGTTTGGCACATACAGCTGATCTGAAGTGCCACGCAGTGCTATGTTTTGGGTAGCAAGCATTCTCACAATGGCAATGAGCCTTTTCAGAACATTTTGCCAGTAAAGAGACTCTGATGCAATCTTCTCTTGATGCTGATCATCTATGGTGGCCTTTAACCTTAGTCTCATCTCAAGCTCTTTCCACCTATGGAATGCTCTCTGGTGATTTGCTGCCTTCTCATGGCATGCCAGATTTCTAGCCAGATTTTTCCAGTCCTTTGTTCCTGTAGAACCCAATGTGGCTGGAACATTAGACTGAAAGAGTTTGCAACAAAAACAGCATGCAGCATTCTGGGTTTTTGAGTACATAAGCCATGGCCTCTCCACTTTGTCACCATTGGGGATTTCATGCAGTAATGTGTTGGATGGAAACTTCTATTTTCATTGTCTTTGGGGAACATGAAGTTTTTCACTTGCTGTCGCCCATGCAGTACAAGGAAGTCCCTCAGGCTACTGCTCAAGTGGGTCCACAGTCCTGGATCATCTAGACTTAAGGAACTAAACTCAGCAGAAGCTTTTTCTTGCGCCTCCACCACACTTTTCTTTGATCTACACTTTTCTTCAGGAATGTGCATGGTTACATCCATTTGAGATGGAGATATGGATGCTGCAGTAGCTGGCAGGTCACCTGCACTCTGACTAATTGGAAGATCAGGCATCTCCTCACCACTCACATCCTCACTGGGGCTGGAAGGCTCACCGTGAACATTTGTGTCTATGTATCTCAGGAGAGCTCCTTCCTGCTTAGACAGAAAAGATTCCTTTGCTTGCTTGCTTTTCTGAATGTTGCCCCAGCAGGGCGTTTTCTTCTTTCACGCATGACTGCTGTTCTGTGCCAGCTTTAGTTGCTCTCAACACTCAGTTGAAGGAGACAAATAAGCAGGCTGGTAGCAGGGCCTGAGTGAGGGAAGATATCAGCGTCTTAAGGGCCTAACTGGCTCCTACTACTTCAGTTGACTGCCTGTTCTCCTCAAGTGGGTTCAGGGAAGCAGCAGGAAACAGGAAGCTCCCTGAGAAGCTGGTGTTAATCAGTCCAGGCTTCTGGGGATGCTAGAGAGGTACATAAGATGCTCCTCCTCCTCTCTTTCCCTGCAGCTCCTGCTGCTTTCTGTTATTCCCTCTCACCTTTTCTCCTGTCTGCCTGTTATGTCTCTTGTGCCCTCCTTCCTCCAGCACAGCACTCCACCATCTCTGTGCATCTAGAGCAGAGAGAATACATATGCACCAGCAGCAGACACAATTTTCTGCACTCTGGGTCCTAGTGGCACCCCCCACCCCCAGTCTGGCACCTGAGGCGGCTGCCTCAGTTCGCCTCATGGTAAGGCCAGCCTTGCCCACTGCTGACAATGCAGAAATATCTGTAGAAGGATCCAAGAGGAAGAAAAGTGCTTCACATTAGAAATGCTGATGACTTGAAGTCAGTCAATGGGAGTTTCATGCATGCCTCTGGGGGACACACTTTGGCCTGTGAAATCCAAGCTTTGGTTTCCAGTGATGATCTCACAATGAAGATATGAATGTTAAGAACTCAACAAGGAGAATTCTCCATCTCGTCTGTCCTCCCCTAATGTACATTCATCAACAGATTATTTCATTTTAGGGAGTTGAGTTCCTTCTGGTTTTGCCACATTTCAAGCCCTGAGCACAGCTCACCACAAAGGGGTTTATTTCTGAAAAGCTCACTTCCACAAATGAAGTGATCTATCCGGTTCATTTCTTTCAGTCTATTGCTGAATTACTCAAACTTTCCCACTTGGCAGGAAAGTCCCAAAATACTAACTGGAATCTTTATTGCCATTAAAATTATATTACTATAGTCAAACTCACATGAGTCTTATCTCTAAAAATAGCAGAGAATCATGGCTGAAAGCTGTAGCTTCTATGTGGGATCTGAAAAGGGGGTGGAGGGGCAGTTACCTGTCACAAATTTTACACCAAGGTCTTCTTGACTCACATTCATACAACTTGAACCATTTCTCTCCCCCAACCTGTTATTTTTCTGACTAATACTTTCAAAAAGCTGCCATGTACTGTTTGTAAGGCAAACATTGGCAGCTGTACTCTGGCTATTCAAATATCTTTGTACATAATGAGAAAATTATAAGCCTGAAAATTCTTATAGAACATGAGGGCTGAAGTGCCCCTGGAACTGATATACCCATAGAGGAGTCATTAGACCAACTGTATAACAAATCCAGCTATACTTTTACTTCTTAGTTTTTAACAGCAATTTTACCTTCAGAAACACTAAAGACAAACTATTATATGGTTCTAAAAGTAAACATAATTTTTTACTCACACACTTAGCAGATATATAACTAAATCATACTACTCTATGAAA
Organism: Terrapene triunguis; assembly: GCF_002925995.2. Lineage (NCBI taxonomy): Eukaryota > Metazoa > Chordata > Testudines > Emydidae > Terrapene > Terrapene triunguis. The sequence continues at coordinate 9,995,987 of NW_020664420.1, read as the reverse complement.
CCACTTCAACAAGGAATTTGTACACAAGTACAGCATATTTAACCACACTCTGGTTAACTATAAGTTTCTTTAATTGGTTGGCTGAAAGTCCTAGTTAACCAAAACCTGGTCATGTCCCCTAACACAGTGTGCACGATGCATTGCTCCCTCATTCAGCCAACCCCCCATTTAGTCAAATGGTTTTGATGTTGCAACCTGCGCAGTTCATTTATATGTGTCCATTAACCATTTAGGAGCTGCAAGACTAACGAAGCTGCCAATGCGCTGTTTCTATTTGAGCATGTTCACACACTTCAGAAACGTAAACACTTAATTGGATTCTCTTAATATCATGCATTTGTCTGGGGTTCAGGAACTAAATGTTCTCCATACAAAGTCAAAAAAACCACCTGGTAATATGCCTGGGATGTAACATTTGGATCTAGATCTGAACTGTGTGTCCAGATGTGGGCTTTTGGTTCAGGTCTGCCTGTCTCCAGAAAATAACCATTCAATTAATTTCATTCGTATGAAATGATCAAGTGTGCTACACTCAAACTTCTAAGTTTCATATTGAAACTAATTTAAGAAAGCCCAAAATCAATGTATACAAAAAGCTGTTCAGCTATGGTGCTCAGCAGAGTCCAAAAATAAATGCCGAAAGAACAGTGAAACTTGCATTTTTACATGAAAGTGCTTCCAGCACTAACAGATCTGAATTGCTTCACTGCTGGAGAAGAAATGAAGTGCAGCAGCCAAAACCACAAAGTAGCATATGAAGATTTTTGTCTGCTTTTCCTAGGTTGTAGAGTATGCTGACGGGGCTCGCCAGCCATTTCATTCCATTCACCATTTTATAAGAATGAAATCCTCTTGTGGACCTGCTTTCCCTTACATCATCCCATTCTGTTTATTGCTTGACTCTCAGACCACCAGAAAGGAGTTCATCGACCAGAGTTTGAGAACTGTGTATACTTTGGGTCTAATTCTCCTAGTAATCTCCATTAACTTTTAGTGTTATATGGTCTATGGCACAGCAAATCAGTTCTCATTCCAGCCAGCAGAGAAGAGCGTAATGAAATGGCTAGCATGTATGGATACCAATATCACTGCAGTAATAATGGATAAAATGATGTATGCAATGTTATAATAGCCTCACCGTTTAAATGTTTCTTCTTTAAAACTAATCAGTCAAAATCTTTCTTTGAGTTTAGAATGAATTAAAACTCAGTTATATTGATCTGAATTTCATAAATGAGCACAGGGTTTTGTTTTCTATTAAAAAACAATTTTACAAATTCTCATGAATCAAAAGTTCATTTTAAAGAAAAACTTTGTGATAACATTTAAAGCAAGAGATTAATAAATGTGTTAACTACAGTTCAGATAAAGTCATGAACAGCAAACATAATTTTTCAAAGACTGAAACTCATTACTTACCTGAAGATTTTAAGAGAATAAGAAACTTTGTGCCCAGTTCTGATCTCCCTTACACTGAAATAAATAGAGTGTAGCTAACACTAATGGAGTTCACCATAGTGCAACAGGCATTAATTGGAGAAAGCCCTATCTATGGTCAACATCCCAGGGAGGAAAGTCTGCTTCCCACCTGGCAGTTCACCTCCAGCCTCTAATATCACAGAATATTCAGCTGGAGCTACGCTGCTTTACACCAGATGGATATGTGGCCCTCTAACTCTCTGGTGTCCTCACTTTCTGTCTTTCATAAAATTTCACTTCATTACCTACAACTCTGATATGGAATCTCTAGCTTACTACCCTGGGGTGACCAGTTCTGGGCAGAGGCAGAAACCACCTGCCTTTAGTTAGCATTTTTCATTATCTTTACATAGCCTCTTACGCTTGGTTTCACTAATAAAACTACTTTTAAAAGTTTAGTTGGAAAAAAAAACAGTTATGTGTACAAAATTACATTAGTAGGTTTGCTTCCTTGCCGTGAGAAAAAAATAGATCAATGGAGTTAAGTGTGTATTTCCATACCAAATCCCCCTTCAGTTCCTCTTTAAGGCACATCTGCTTTGTGCTGACGCTCACTCATTGCTCTCCGATCTTTCCTTAATTTGCCCAGTAAAAATGGACAGTTGATCATATTAGTGTTAACACTCTCAAGGCAGTAATAAGAAGTAATAATTCATAACAATTAACGTTGTTTATAGAGCAACTAGCATACTAAGTTACAGTAAAAGAAGTACAGATACTGACCCCAATCCTACAGTTCGGACTCAGACAAATCTCCCCATCAGCTTCAGTAGGGAGTTTTGCCTGAGTAAGAACTGCAGGATCAGCCCTAGAATATCTGAAAACATCTGCAGTTAAATCAGTTCAGTGCAAAGAGAAAGGGGTGAGAAGACTGTTACAGAAAGCTAGTAGTGGCAGCAGCCAAAGGACGGTCAGGGAAAGTTATCAAACTAAAGGTTCTTCTATCAAATTACCCAAAAGATGAGGCTGAGCAGCAGCAGCACTGTCTTGGAGGTGATCACGCCACAGTCCATGTTTCCTGCTGGCTTTGCAGTCGAGCTTTGTGTAGAAAGATCTGGTGGCTTCTGCTGCCTATTCAGCAGAGTCTGTGTGTGTCAGATTTCTGTGCGCTTCTCTCCCACGCCTCTCAGCTTCTTGTCTGAGCCAGGCCTGCTCAGCTATCACATGATTTGCAACTCGCTGGACCAGTCACATGCTCCTTAGCGTACAGAGCAAAACAACATCTTACTGTAGTGTTCTCTTTATTACTGTATGTAGTCTGTCTGTCTAAAAGAGATTACCGTAAACTCGCTAAACTAGCTCTGCAACTACAACTAAGTAGCTTACCATATAAACACTAATAGCAGTGCCACCACAACATAACCCTTGCCAGCATTACCACACTTGCAGGGGTGGATCAAGACCAGGGGTCGGCAAAGTTTGGCACACGGCTCGCCAGGGTAAGCACCCTGGTGGGCCGGGCCAGTTTATTTACCTGCGGATGCAGCAGGTTCGGCCGATCGCGGCCCCCACTGGCCGCGGCCAGCACATCCCTCGCCCGCACCGCTTCTCACCACCCCCATTGGCCTGGGACGGCGAACCGCGGCGAGTGGGGGGCCGCGATCGGCCGAACCTGCCACGTCAGCAGGTAAATAAACTGGCCCGGCCCGCTAGGGTGCTTACCTTAGCGAGCCACGTGCCAAACGTTGCCGACCCCTGATCAAGACTAAACAAGGCTCAAATGTAACAGAACTTTTAAGGCCACCCAGAAAGCTTCGCCCTCTGAGCCAAGTCTCCGCTTACATACAGCCAACCAGCCATATGGATTCTTGTTCTTCACCCACTCTTGAGTCTGTGGTCTTCCTGAGTGAGGCTCAGGTGGAACTGGACCTCTTACCTCCTAAAGGGGCCAGTCACCCTGTCACAGGTAATAACCCTTTAAATAGTTTGTGATCCCTGTAGTGATGCGCACTGCATTAGATCTTTTACAAGTTGCCAGAAACCAGTCAGAGTAGCAGTATCTCTGAAGTAGGGCTTGCATGTTTGTTTATAGCAGCCACAGTTCTTTGGGATCCGGATATATTTGGGAGCAGTATTACCTCTTTTAACCTTTTCCCTCTGTGCATCCCTCCTTCATCCTATGTGTTTATTTCTCACACCTTTGTTAGGGGTTTTTCACTCTCTCTCTCTCAGTTCTTGCCTAATTTATCCATCTCCTTCATTTTCTCTTTCCATCTTTTTCCCTCACCTTCTCTCTCTCCTTATTTTATAGCACTTCTTTCTTTTCCATCCATTCCACTCCGATCCCTCAGTCAAAGTCTTGAGAGGGTCAAAAACCTCTTTCCATATAGAATCACAGAAACATAGGGCTGGAAGAGACTTCAAGAGACCATCAAGTTCAGCCTTCTGAGCTGAGGCAGGACCACGTAAACCTAGATCATATCTGATAGGTGTTTGTCCACCCGGTTCTTAAAAACCTCCAGAATTTAACTACCTTTAAAGTTAGAAAGTTTTTCCTAACACCTAACCTAAATCTCCCTTGCTGCAGATTAAGCCCATTACTTCTTGTTCTACCTTCGGGGCATGGAGGACACTTGAGCACAATCCTCTTTTTAAGGGCCCTTAAGCATATTTGGAGGTTGTTATAAGATTTCCCCTCTGCCCCCAGTCTTCTTTTCTTAAAACTAAATATGCTCAGGTTTTTTTAACCTTTCTTCAAAAGGTCAGATTTTCTAAACCTTTTATCATTTTTGTTGCTGTCCCCTGGACTCTCTCCAATTTAATCACATCTTTCCTAAAGTGTGATGCCCAGAACTGGACACAGTACTCCAGCTGAGGCTTCACCAATGCCAAGTAGAGCAGGACAATCACCTCCCATGTCTGATATACTCCTGTTAATACACCCCAGAATGACAATGACTGCTTAGGAAGGAGTACTGTAGAAAGGGATCTGGGGGTCATAGTGGACCACAAGCTAAATATGAGTCAACAATATAATGCTGCTGCAAAAAAAGCGAATATCATTCTGGAATGTATTAGCAGGAGTGTTGTAAGCAAAACACGAGAAGTAATTCTTCTGCTCTACTCCATGCTGATTAGGCCTCATCTGGAGTATTCTGTCCAGTTCTGGGAACTGCATTTCAGGAAAGATGTGGACAAATTGGAGAGAGTCTAGAGAAGAGCGACAAAAATTATTAAAGGCCTAGAAAACATGACCCATGAAGGAAAATCGAAAAGATTGGGTTTGTTTAGTCTGGAAAAGAGAAGACTGAGAGGGGACATGATAACAGTTTTCAAGTATGTAAAAGGTTGTTACAAGGAGGAGGAAGAAAAATTGTTTTTCTTAACCTCTGAGGATAGGTCAAGAAGCAATGGGCTTAAATTGCAACAAGGGAGGTTTAGGTTGGACATTAGGAAAAACTTCATAACTGTCAGGATGGTTAAGCACTAGAATAAATTGCCTAGGGAGGTTGTGGAGTCTCCATCACTGGAGATTTTTAAGAGCAGGTTGGACAAACACCTGTCAGGGATGGTCTAGATAATACTTAGTCCTGCCATGAGTGCAGGGGACTGGACTGGATGACCTCTCGAGGTCCCTTCCAGTTCTATGATTCTATGATTAGCCTTTTTCACAACTGCATCATATTGTGAATTCGTATTCAATTTGTGATCCATTGTAACCCCCATATCCTTTTCAGCAGTACTACCACCTAGCCAGTTATTCACTTCATTTTACAATTATTGAATTTCATCGTCTTGATTTTTCTCCAATTTGTCAAAGTCATTTTGAATTCTAAGCCTGTCCTCCAAATTGCTTTCAAGCCCTTCCTGCTTGATGTCATCCACAAATTTTATAAGCATATTCTCCAAATCATTAATGAAAATATTGAAGGGTATCAGACCCAGGACTGACTCCTGCGAGACCCCACTAGATACACCCACCCTCCCAGTTGGACAGTGAACCATTGATAACTACTCTTTGAGTATGGTCTTTCAACCAGTTGTGCACCCACCTTATAGTAATTTTATCTAGCCCACATTTCTCTAATTTGCTTATGAGAATGTCATGTGGGACTGTGTGAAAAGGCTTATTGAAATCAAGATATAGCACATCTACTGCCTCCCTCCTATCCTCTAGGCCAGTAACCTTGCCAAAGAAGGAAATTAGGTTAGTTTTGCGTGATTTGTTCTTGACAAATCCATGTTGGCTCTTCCTCATAATAACCCTATTATCCTCTAAGTGCTTGCAAACTGATTGTTTAATAATTTGTTTCAGTATATTTCCAGGTAGTGAAGTTGTATGAATGGTCTATAATTCCCTTGGTCCTCTTTGTTCTTTTTAAAGATAGGCACTATGCTTGCCCTATTCTAGTCCTCTGGGACCTCACCCCATCCTCCATGAGTTCTCTAAGATAATTGCTAACAGTTCTGAGATTGCTTCAGCTAGTTCCTTAACTACCCTAGGATTAATTTTATCCAGGATCAGAGTGAGCAAATCAGAGCCGTAGCTACTGTCAAGCAAAGAAGCCCTCTTCTGCAGCCAGCACCGTGTGCCAGTCTAAGAAGCCCCCTTCCGTGACAAAAGACTTGGATGTCCCCAGCCAGGACTGTTCCAATTTAAGATTGCCCCCCTTGTCATATCAGTTGACTTCAGCATTGCTTTGATTGAGAGGATATATTTCACCATATCCAGCTCCTTCTGTTAGGACATTTTCACTGCACTCCATTGTGGTGGATCCTCCATCTTAAATCAAGATTGGATCTTTTTCTAAAAGATATGGTCTAGTTCAAACAGGAATTATTTAAATGGCCTGTGTTATGCAGGCAGTCAGAGTAGTGGTCCCTTCTGGCTTTATAATCCGTTAATTATGAATCATTCACTGTAACTAGGTGTAATTACCTCATCATGCTGATTATCCAATGTCCACTCAGTAACTTTTCATGTATAGTTACAGACATCTCCAAGACGTCAGGAAGCTGGACTTCAATGGTGTGAACTGCGATGGAGAATCAGTCGTATCCAGTTGTGACAGATTTGGCACTGCTCTGTAATAAATGTATGAATACTGTATGTTGACCTGGCTACTGAGATGTTTACTATATAAATATATTGGTTTAGTTCAATAGGGGGTTGTCAGGAAAAACAAGCAGGAAGGGAAAGAGTGGCTCAAGATTAACCACTTCTCAGCAAACACATGAGACTTAAGAGACAATGCCAAGACAGGAAAAGGCCTGCGAGCACAGGAGATCACAAGAACTCTATCAGGTTTATGACACGCACTCTCTCAAGAGAGGAGACTAGTTACTGGACAAATCCAGGCTGAGACACAGGGACCTACTGTGACATCTGAAGAAGTTAGGCCTGCCTAGGTTACCATCAAGAGATGCTAAGACTTTAAGTAAGATAGACATTGTGTGCAGACTGTTTGTTGTTTTAAAATCCTTTTTTTCTAAATTTTTGTTCCTACTGTTAAAATTAACAATGCTTGGGTTTAAGAAAGCTATCTGGTCACTCTATTCATCATTGGTCACTGATTCAAGAAAGGAAGAACCACAGATGCTCAAACTCACATGGATCTGCTGGGTTAGGGTAAACATGGTTGATACACAGAGTACTGTAGCCTAGAGTCTGGTCTAAGAGTGGGAGAATTGCAGAATTCCACCCCAAGATAGTTAAAGGCATGATGCCTGACACCTGTGGGGGTGCACTCAGAGAAACCAGAAAAGGGCAGAGATACAGCTAGCCCTGCAATCACGACACCAGTCATCATGACATTGGATGTAATACACACTCTATGGATTGGGCACCTCTTCTCTATCTGGCTTTTAAAATAACTTCTGAAGAAATGAAGCCTGGATATTTTACTTAGAACTGGATGTTGTCCATAACGAAATCTGACCATAATAATGTGACATGTGCCTCTGGGTACCTAGCACGCCTATCCCAGGCTCCCTTGGGGCACGCAGATCCCTGCACTTGACTGCTTTCTCATGCTAGGCAAATCAGCTTTTGCAGGAGAATTAAAGAGACATGAATAACCCTAGAAAGGAGGTCAGGAATAAGGCTGATTCCAGAAAAGAAACTCTTTGCTGCAAATAGGGGTAAACTCAAGCAATCAAACTCAGGCCTGGGTACCAATATTTCCAAAGTTCATTGTTGTTCAGATTCTGAGTCTTGGCTCAGGCCGTTGCTGTCTGGAAGCCATAGCTACTGAAGTGATTATTATTAATAATTTATATAGTCATGATTACTTTAATAATAAGAAAAACCATTGCAACAATTTCACTTTTCCCTGAAATGCAGCAGGTTGAAATATTGGAAAAGAAAGGAAATAATAGAGCTGTTCGGGAACCAGAATTTCTCTTTCATGGGAAATTCCATGATTTTGAAAAGAAAAAAAGAAGGTATACCAAACAGGAAAAAAAAAGTCAATTTTTGAAAATTCCTGAGACTTTTTCTGGAAAAAAAAATTCATTTTAGGTCCATTAAAATGTTTAAATTTTGATTTTTTGTTTTATTTGTGTTTTATTTTATAAAAAATTTTAATTTACATTATTTTTATTTTATTTTATTTTATAAAATATGTAAATATAAAATAAAAGAGAAAATACATTTCTAAAAGACATTTAATCAAAATTGACATGTTCCTGTGGAACATTTCAGTTTCAATTAATCACTGTTTTCCAAAGGAAAAACATTCCGGCTGAAAATTTTCCACCAGGTCAACACATGAACACAGGCCAAAACACAAGTTACAATTACAAGGTGAAGCTCCTATTTAAATAGGTTGCCAAGTGTCCACTTCAAAAAGGGTCAAAAAAGGACCCTGGCAGCTCCAGTCAGCACAACTGACTGGGCCATTAAGTTGGTGCGGGGCTGTTAGGCTCCCTACCCGGCTCTGTGCAGCTCCTGGGAAGCAGCCAGCAGCTCCCTCTGGGTCCTAGGCATAGGGGCATCCACGGGAGCTCCGCACGCTGCCCCCACCCCAAGTGCCGGCTCTGCAGCTCCCATTGGCCAGGAATCACGGCCAATGGGAGCTGCAGGGGCAGCGACTGCAGTGGGGGCAGTAGCAGTGCGCAGAGCCCCTTGGCTGCCCATATACCTAGGAGTGGGAGGGACATGTTGCCGCTTCCCAGTAGCTGTCTCAGGTAAGCATCACCTGGAGCCTACACCCCTCACTCCCTCCGTACCTCTGCCCCAGCCCTAAACCCCCTCCTGCACTCCGAACCCTGGCCCCATCCCAGAGCCCGCACCCCTAGCGGGAGCCCTCACCCCCCCCCACCCTGCACTCCAAACCCCTCGGCCCCAGCCCAGAGCCCCCTCCTGCACCCCAAACTCCTCATCCCCGGCGCCACCCCAGAGCCCACACCCCTGCCCCAGCCCAAAACCCCCTCCCACACTCCAAACCCCTTGGCCCCCTCCTGCAACCCAAATCCCTCATCCCCATCCCCACCCCTGAGCCCGCACCCCCAGCCAGAGCCCAAGCCCCCTCCCGCACTCTAAACCACCGATTTCTGACCCCACCTCCGAGTCTGCACCCCCAGCCGGAGCCCTCACCCCCACCCACACCCCAACCCCCTGCACCAGCCTGGTGAAAATGAGAAAGTGAAGGGGGGGGGAGCGAGCAACGGAGGGAGGGGGGATGGAGTGAGTGGGGGGCAGGGGCTCAGAGAAGGGGTGGGAGAGGGGGCGGGGCAAAGGTGTTCGGTTTTCTGCTATTAGAAAGTTGGCAACCCTATATTTAAATCAGATCAGGTGATATTCAAGTCATTCATATAAAGGTCTATGGCTGAAATAGCAACTAGCCACAGCACCCCTGCACTGTTTACATGGAGTGCTAGGACTACTGAATTGATTCTTAACATTAATCCCAAGGCCTACCTTCTTTCCAGCCCTCCTTTACTGTTGACTGGATTTAGAATGGCCGGAGACCAGTCGAGAGATTCGTCTCCCTACCCACCTCTATCATCAGGGTTTAAGATTGCCCAAAATAAAAACTAACAACGAAGTGCAGGAGTAAAACTCAGGTACGATTATTAAACTAACAACAGTTCAACAAGGTAAGTAAACTGGGTATACTATAAAGAACTCCCAACACAGGTAAGTAAAGCAAACAGGTAAAGGTGATATTATAAGTACACTGACTGTGACCAAAAGGGTTTACTCCCTCCCCAAGACGGGTCCCAGGTATAGGGTATGGAGAACTTAAAAGGTCTCTATCATCTCTTGCAGCTTGTCTGGAGCCTCCTGACCTCATGGCGTGAATCAGGTCCGGAACTGACCAGATGACTCAGCACGGTGAGAAGTGGACCTCAGATGACAGGTAGGTGGTAACTCTGTGGTTTTATTTCCTTCCTCCCTGCAGCGTCGTGGGTGCAAGTAAGATCCAGATGAGAGGGTGGCAGCTAGCAGCTCACCCTTGTGTGCAAGTATGTTAAACCCTCCCACAACCCTATGGTGTGATGCTCTGGCATACACACCTGAGTACAGCACTCTGCCACTCAGATGGGCAGCCCCTCTCTCAGACTTGCTAGCCCTTATATGCCCTGCTGTTACTGGGCAGATTGCATGTCACATGGTTGCCTGGTTGCCTGCCTTTTGGCAAAAAGGGCGGGAAACTATCCCTGAGGAGGGGGAAGAAGGGCAGCCAAGATGGATTCCCAGTTGTTGTTGTTAGGAATTCAAGATGATGTGTGGGTATTAACAACTAGAACAGAAATACAAAAATTCTTCCCCTGAAGCCTCACTTCAGTACCGGGCAAATTGGTTGAAACTATCATAAAGAACAAAATTGTCAGACACATAGATGAACATAAATTGTTAGGAAATAGTCAACATGGTTTTTGTAAAGGGAAATCATGCCTCACCAATCTACTAGAATTCTTTGAGGGGGTCGACAAGCATGCAGACAAAGGAGATACAGTGGATATAGTGAATTTAGATTTTCAGAAAGCCTTTGACAAGGTCCCTCACCAGAGGCTCTTAAGCAAAATAAGCAGTCATGGGATAAGAGAGAAGGTTCTCTCATGGATTGGTAACTGGTTAAAAGATAGGAAACAAAGGGTAGGAATAAATGGTCAGTTTTGAGAATGGAGAAAGGTAAATAGTGGTATACCCGAGGGAACTGTATTGGGCCCAGTCCTATTTAACATATTCATAAACGATCTGGAAAAAGGGGTAAACAGTGAGGTGGCAAAATTTGCAGATGATACAAAACTACTCAAGATAGTTAAGTCCCAGGCAGAATGCAAAGAGCTACAAAAGGATCTCACAAAACTGGGTGACTGAGCAACAAAATGGCAGATGAAATTTAATGTTGATAAATGCAAAGTAATGCACATTGAAAAACATAATCCTAACTATACATATACAATGATGGGGTCTAAATTAGCTGTTACCACTCAAGAAAGAGATCTTGGAGTCATTGTAGATAGTTGTCTGAAATCATCCACCCAATGTGCAAGCGGCAGTCAAAAAAGGTCACCTATCAGGCTGAAATTTTTCAGTTCTGCTCTCTGCCTTAAAGTGTGCTTGTGTTTTAAGTTTGAAGAGTTCGGCTGTTTTGAGGAAAAGTGTGTGTGTGTGTGGGGGGGGAGATACACTTTTGCCATTATTTAAAAAAAATGTTTCCAACCTTTTATTTAATAGCTCTAGTGAGTCGGCAGTTTTGGACACAAACTTGAAAATTGGGAGGAAGCTTAATACAACAGAGATTTATAATTCATTCTCAGGCCAAAACTTAACATACAAGCCACAGCCCAAATGTACTGGGCCAAATGTATTCCTGGTGCAACTTCACTGAAGTAAATAATGCCTTATATCAGGGGCGGCCAACCTGTGGCTCCGGAACCACATACGGCTCTTCAGAAGTCAATATGCGGCTCCTTGTATAGGCACCGACTCCGGGGCTGGAGCTACAGGCGCCAACTTTCCAATCTGCCGGGGGGTGCTCACTGCTCAACCACTGGCTCTGCCACAGGCCCTGCCCCCACTCCACCCCTTCCCGCCCCCTCCCCTGAGTCTGCCGTGCCCTCGCTCCTCTCACCTTCCCCTCAGAGCCTCCTGCACACAACAAAACAGCTGATCAGGAGGTGCGGGGAGGGAGGGGAAGACGCTGATCCATGGGGCTGCCAGTGGGTGGGAGGCGCTGGGAGCCGGGGGGTAGCTCATGGGGGGCTGCTGACGTATTACTGTGGCTCTTTGGCAATGTACATTGGTAAATTCTGGCTGCTTCTCAGGCTCAGGTTGGCCACCCCTGCCCTATATCCTTTCTGTAGTGGAAACTTTGAAAAAACAACCCGTAATTTAGAACATAAGAATGGCCACACTGGGCCAGACCAATAGTTCATCTAGCACAGTTTCCTTTCTTCTGACAGTAGTCAATGCCCGATACTTCGGAGGCAGGGCCGGCTCCAGGGTTTTGGCCGCCCCAAGCAGTCAAAAAAAAAAAAAGCCGCGATCGTGGTCTGCGGCGGCAATTCGGCGGGAGGTCCTTCGTTCCAAGCGGGAGTGAGGGACCGTCCGCCGAATTGCTGCTGAATACCTGGACATGCAGCCCCCCTCCAGAGCGGCCGCCCCAAGCACCTGCTTGCCAGGCTGGTGCCTGGAGCCAGCCTTGTTCAGAGGGAATGAAGAGAACAGGGCTATCAGCAAGTGACCTATTCCTTGTCGCCCAGTCCCAGCATCTGGCAGCAAAATGTTTACGGACATGACCTGACTAATAGCCATTGATAGCCTTATTGTCCAGGAACTTATTTAATTCTTTTTTTAACTCAATTATACTTTTGGCCTTCACAACATCCGCTGGCAATCAGTTCCCCTTGTGGTTTCCAGGACTAGCTGCTCCAAGAAGCAGTCATTAATGGTGTCTAGAAACTTTATCTCTACATCCCATCCCAAGGTGACATGTACCCAGTCCATGTGGGGATAGTTGAAGTCCCTCATTAATGTTGAGTTTTCTGTTTTAAAAGCCTTTCTAATTTCCCTGAGCACTTCACAATCAACATCACCATCCTGGTCAGGTGGTCAGTAGTATATTCCTACTGCTATACTCTTATTATTCAAGCATGGAATTTCTATGTATAGAGATTCTGAGGTACAGTTTGATTCATTTCAGATTTTTAGTATATTTGACTCTATGGTTTCTTTCACATTTGGTGCCACTCCCCAACCAGCACAACCTACTCTGTCATTCCTATATATTTTGTACCTGGTATTACTATGTCCCATTGATTATCATCATTCCAACAAGTTTCTGTGATGCCTATTATATCAATATCCTCATTTAATACTAGGTATTGTAGTTCACCCATCTTCGTATTTAGACTTCTACCATTTGTATAGAAGCACTTATACAATTTGTAACTTTTTAGTTGTCTACTTTCATTTGATGTAATTGGATGGAACTCTTTTTAATTTGATTGTTTCTATTCAGTTTGTACTTGTATTTTGTCAGCTTCTATTCTCTCATCTTTACTAGGATATAGAGAATCCCCGTTAATAGATCCACCCCTAACAAATGTCTCTTTCCAAACCACGTGCTCCTCCGCACCTGTCATATTTCCCCCAGTCCTTCATTTAAAAAATCCTCTATGACCTTTTTAATTTTACATGTCAGCAATCTGGTTCCCTTTTGGCTTAGGTGGAGCCCATACTTCCTGTATAGGCTCCTCCTTTCCCAAAAGGTTCCCCAGTTCCTAATAAACCTAAATTCCTCCTCCCTGCACCATCATCTCATCCATGCATTGGGACCCTGCAGTTCAGCCTAACTGGCCCTGTGCGTGGAACTGGAACCATTTCAGAAAATGCTGCCATGGAAGTCCTGAACTTTAATCTCTTACCTAGCAGCCTAAATTTGACCTCCAGGACCTCTCTCTTACCTTTCCCTATGTCACTGGTTCCTAAGTGTACCACAATCACCAGCTCCTCCCCAGCACTGCACATAAGTCTGTCTAGAGGTCTCAAGAGATCTTCAACCTTTGCACTTGGCAGGCAATTCACCATGTTGTTCTCCTGGTCATTACAAACCCAGCTATATATATGTCTAATGATCAAATTCCCCATTACTATTACCTGTCTCTTCCTAATAACTGGGATTCCCTCCCCTAGAGAAGTATGCTCAGTGTGAGAGGATACCATGAGATCATCTGGAAGGAGGGTCCCAACTATAGGACTGTTTCCCTCCACTCCAGTTTGATGTTCTCCTTCCCCAAGATTTTCATCGTCCCCAAAAGCACAGAAGCTGTCAGACTGGGGGTGGGACTGCTCTAGTGCATCCTGGAAAATCTCATCTATGTACCTCTCTGTCTTCCAGTTCAGACACTCTGGTCTCAAGAGCCTATACTGAGTCTCTGAGGACCATGACCTCTTTGCACGGAATGCACACATACGCCACCTGCCCATATGGCAGGTAATCATTTGTGCTGCATTCAGTGCAGTAAACTGGATAGCCCATCTTTGAGCTATTGGTGTGTTATAAATAAAGTCTAACTTGGATTAGCTGCACCTAGGATTGTTAACTGTGTGCACCCTACTATTTGTTAAAACAAGAACCACACTCTTCATTGGACAAATGACCCATCTAGTGTGAGCTTTTCAGTTGTACATTACTGGAACTTCAGCTAGGAAAGTGCTACATGGATTTGTAGAGCTGTACAAAAGAAGAGTTAACTGAAAATATGTAAACAGGATTGTTCCACATGTAAGCAGAGTCAGGATGAGCTCTACCCTGACATCTGGTGGTGAATTATGGCGAGTGTGGAAAAGAACTCCAGGGGCTGATCTTATTTGCATAGGCACACCCACTCGCCTGGCAGGAAACACAGCAACTGAAAGTGGTTACTTTGGCTGGTGTGGGATCCCCAGTTTCTCTATTATTGGGGCAGGAAGAATAAAGTTTTGTTACCCTGATTCTGTGAATCAAGGCCAGTGGAACTGTTGTATGACAGAAGGACTGAGTGAATCCGTCACCATTACCTAAGTAGCATTCGCTTGTCAAGGGGCATGGGTTACAAAACCCAGTGAATTGAGAGAGGATGGGGACAGGTATTTGTACCTGATGGTATGGGCCCCCTCTGAGGGTCCGAAACACCAATTGCACCACCTCCTCTCTCCACTGTGGAATATCAGAGCTAACTTTGATTCCCTTAGGAGTCTAGTTACAGGCTGCTGAGCTGAATTCACTTTGGGCCAATGGTGCACCAGCACTGGGGCTCCCCTACTATACTATGAGCTGAAATCGCTAAGAGCTGAAATCACAAAAGAGCTGATGTTATTAAGAGCTGAGATCACTGAGGCTATGTTAACTAGCGGGGGAGCCTGAAGCTTATTGCTCAGCAGCTGGTGGAGCAATTTGTGGGGACGACTGGAGGAGCAGCGAGCGGTGTGGAGCCTTGCGGGGCCGGTTGGAGTGGCCCTAGGAACGGCGAGCGGAGCTGTTTGCGGGGACGGCTGGAACGGCTCACAGGTCGGTGAGCGGAGCGGAGCGGAGTGGAGCGGAGCAGCTTGTAGAGCGGAGCAGTTCGTGGGATGGCAGGAAAGTGGACTGGCTCGTGGTAAAGGCTGCGGCGGAACCCCCACGGAGAAACAGACGGCTGGCCAGCCTCGGATCACGTAAGGTGCCCCTTAACACCCTGCGTGCCCCCCCCTTTTACTCTGGGGCTGCACTGACCAGGGGCAGAGACTTTGGGGGTTGTTGAACTTTTGGGACTTTGGGTGGTTGCTGGACCCCAGAGACTTTGGGGATGTTGGACTTTGGGGACTCTGGGTGATTTTTGGGTTGCTGGATTCAAGAACCAAAGGGAAAGGACACAGCCCAATTTGCTGGGGTGGGTTTTGCTCATGGTTTGTGTTATGAATCCTGTTTGTGGTGTTTTTCCAATTTTATGCTGATGTCGTTTACCTCATGTCATTAAACATTTTCTGCTACACTCAGACTCCGTGCTTGCGAGAGGGGAAGTATTGCCTCTTAGAGGTACCCAGGGGGGTGGTATGTAATTGTCCCAGGTCACTGGGTGGGGGCTCGAGCCGGTTTTGCATTGTGTTATTGAAACGGAACCCCTAGATACAGAACCCGGCCCTTGTTGCTGCCAACTTAGATGGGCAGAAGGGTTACACACAGATTCATAGATTTTAAGGCCAGAAGGTACCATTGTGATCATCTAGTCTGAGCTCCTATAGAGGCCATAGAACTTCCTCAAAATAATTCCTAGACTATATCTTTTAGAAAAACATCTCATCTGGATATTAAAAACTGTCAGTGATGGAAAATCCACCACGATCCTTGGCAAATTGTTCCAGTGGTTAATTACTCTTAGCATTAAAAAATTATGCCTTATTTCCAGTCTGAATTTGTCTAGCTTCAACTTCCAGCCATTGGATCATGTTATAACTTTCTCTACTAGATTGGAGAGCCCATTACCAAATATTTGTTTCCCATATAGGTACTTCTAAACTGGAATCAACTCACCCCTTAACCTTCTCTTTGTTAAACTAAATAAATTGAGTTCCTTGAGTCTCACTATAAGGCATGTTTTCTGATCCTTTAATCATTCTTGGGGCTCTTCTCTGAACCCTCTCCAATTTATCAACCTCCTTCTTGAATTGTGGGCACCAGAACTAGACACAGTATTCCAGCAGCAGTCACACCAATATCAAAGACAGAGGTAAAATAACCTCTTTACTTCTACTCAAGATTTGTATGCATCCCAGGATCACATTAGCTCTTGTGACACAGCATCACATTGGGAGCTTATGTTCAGCTGATTAGCTACTACAACCCCCAAATCTTTTTCAGAGTCACTGCTTCCCAGGATAAATTCCCCTGTCCTGTAAGTATGGCCTACCTTCTTTGTTCCCAGATGTATACATTTACATTTTGCTGTATTAAAATTTATATTGTTTGCTTGCGCCCAGTTTACCAAGCAATGCAGATCGCTCTGAATCAGTGACCTTCCTCTTCATTATTTACCATTCCCCCGATTTGTGTGTAATCTACAAATTTTATCAGTGATGATTTTAGGTTTTCTTCCAGGTTATTAACAAAAATGTTAAATACCATAGAGCCAAGAGCCAATCCCTGCAGGGCTCCACTGGAAACTGACCAGCTCAATGATGATTCCCAGGCTTGGTCTACACTTACCCCCCAATTCGAACTAAGGTACGCAACTTCAGCTACGTGAATAACGTAGCTGAAGTTCGAAGTACCTTAGTTCGAAGTACCTTAGTTCGAACTTACCTCGGTCCACACGCGGCAGGCAGGCTCCCCCGTCGACGCCGCGGTACTCTTCTCGTCTAGCTGGAGTACCACAGTTGACGGCGATCACTTCCTGGTTCGACTTATCGCGTCCAGACAAGATGCGATAAGTCGAACCCAGAACTTCGATTCCCAGCCGCCGAACTAGCGGCTGGGTGTAGACATACCCCCAGTCTACATTCGCATTTAGAGACCTATTAGTTAGTCAGCTTTTAATCCATTTAAGATGTGTCATGTTAATTTTATAGAATTCTAGTTTTTTAGTCAGAATGTGGTGTGGTACCAAGGCAAACACTTTAAAAAGTCTATTACATCAACAGTATCACCTTTATCAACCAAATTTGTAATCTCATAAAAAATATCAAGTTAGTTTGACAGGATCTATTTTCCATAAACACAGGTTGATTTGAATTAATTACATTACCCTTCTTTAGTTCTTTATCAATCAAGTCTCATGCCAGTTGCTCTATTATCTTACTCGGGATCCATCTCAGGCTGACAGGCCTATAATTACCCATGTGATCCAGTTTACTTTTTTAAACACTGACACATAAGCTTTCTTCCAGTTTTCTGGAACTTCCCCAGTATTATTGAAAATTAACATTAATGGTCCAGCAAGATCCTCAGCCAGCTCTTTTAAAACTCTTGGACAAAACTTATCTGATCTGAGGATTTAAAATGTCTAATTTTAGTAGCTATTGTTTAACATCCTCCAGAGATACTAGTGGAATGGAAAGCATGTTATCACAATATTATGAGACTGTACCATCTGTTTTTTCCCCAAATACGGAATAGAAATATTTATTGAACACTTCTATCTTTCCTACACTATTAGTGATAATTCTATCATATCCATCTAGTAGCAGACCAATATGATTGTCGGGATTCTTTTTGTTCCTAATATATTTAAAAAACTCCTTCGTGTTGTCCTTAACTCCGATAGCCATAAATTTCTCCCCGAGTCACTTGGCTTCCCTTATCAATTTTCAACTTCTGATTTATATTCATTAATATCAACTTCCCCTTTCTTCTACTGGTTATATTTTATTTTTTACAACTGCTTTCATTTCTCCTCTTTTTAACCAGCATAGCTTTCTTGATGATGGCTTTTTGGCATCTAGTAGCCCAGTTTGGAAGGGAGCAGGGTAAATGACATTTAAGACTGAAGTTTACTTTTGTGAAATATTTGAAGATCAAATTCTGGAGATGGACATAGCTATGTCATTGTTAAGGTTCTATGTTAACTGCACCTTTAATTCTCCAAAAGGTTTGTCTACGACACTGTCAGCCATGTTATGTTCAAATCATACAAATGAGACCCACACAGCTCTCTCCGAGACTTTACTTTTGTTTTTTTATCTTAACCTAAACTGAAAGTCATTCAGACTGAAAATCTCTTTGTTCTTTATGTATAAAATCTCAATGTTCTACAACAAGGCAGAAAACATGGTTGTAAATGACAGCCCATATACTTGCTGTCATATAGAAAACTGTGATCTGTGCATTAGAGAGGTGCCGTGGAAGGAGCTAAAAGTAGACAAAGGCTAATTGATCTGACAGTAACAGCTATCATAATGCAGGATAAAGGGGGGAAATCTTAATATTAATAAAAGTCAAATTGTTTTATACTCTGCTAGCTCAAAAAAGTGTCTTATATTTAAAATAAATAAAAAAATCTTGCCTTCAATTCCTAGTATTAATTGATGCTTCGGACTATTTTGTTTGTAAATAAAATAAAATGAAATAAAATAAAATAAAAATATACATTCACTTTACAAGCTTCCTGGTACTTTATGTCTGAATATCTGAGCTCAGGATCAAGCCAGGGATGCTCTGTGAAAGCTTCAGGGTCAGGTTTTCTCAAAATTCAAGGCAAAAAAGGAAAACTGTTTGGTGACTCAGAAAACCTATGTGCTGTCCAGCAAATGGAACTGGAATAAATTGTTTTCCTGTTTAGGGAAGGGAAGACATGACTCAGAAAGGGCTGCCTATTAGGAACTGAGCAGCTCAGCAAGGGGGAAAAGCAATTTTTTAAAAGTGCTTTTCATCTACTCCCTTGGCCAAATCCTCAGCTGATACAAACTGGTGTAGCTCCATTGACTTTGCAAGGCTATGCCAATTTATACCTGCTCATTAGTCTCCTTGGTTATAGAGACTTTCGTATAGGCCATCTGGCCTCACATGGGAGTCACCGAGTAACCATCTGAAAAGTCCCTTTTAGCCTCAGACCAGTTCCCAATGAACAAGGGTACGCATCCCCAAACCCATCACCACAACTGGCACTCGTTAGCTCATGGATGGCAGTGTCAGTAAAGAAGCTGAGGACTGAATAGGTATGGGACCTAAAGAACCTTGTAGATGAGGTCCCTGTAGATGAGTCTTGAGGTCAAGGCAGATTGATGGAATGGTGTCACTTGCGCTTTATTTCTGGTCTGCAGTATGTACCTGGGACTGTCAGGCCAGCACCTTTCCCTAGAAGTAAATTCACTTTACAATCAGAAAGTAGATAAGTAGCTATTTATGTATTGATTACATTTATTATTATTTGTATAATGTCCCTCTTCTGGAACCTAGATGCTAGTATTACAATATTAAAAAATACACAGTTACAAATAATGCCCAGATAAAATCTACCCATGGTCATTCTAAGGCAGGGGTGGGCAAACTAAGGCCCGCGGGCCACATCCGGCCCATCAGACCTTTTAATCTGGCCCTCAAGCTCCCACCGGGGACTGGGGTCGGGGGCTTGCCCCGCTCTGGTGCTCCAGCCATGGAGTGGGGTTGGAGGCTTGTCCTGCTCCACGCAGCTCCTGGAAGCAGTAGCATGTCCCGCCTCCGGCTCCTATATGTAGGGGCAGCCAGGGGGCTCTGCATGCTGCCCCCGCCCCAAGTGCTGGCTCTGCAGCTCCCATTGGCCAGGAACCGCAGCCAATGGGAGCTGCAGGGGCGGTGCCTGCGGACAGGACAGCGCGCAGAGCTGCCTGGCCACGCCTCCACGTAGGAGACAGAGGGGGGACATGCTGCTGCTTCCAGGAGCTGCTTGAGGTAAGTGCCACCTGGAGCCTGCACCCCTGACCTCCTCCTGTACCCCAATTCCCTTCCCCAGCCCTGATCCCCCTCCCACCCTCCAAACCCCTCGGTCCCAGCCCGGAGCACCCTCCTACACCCCAACGCCCAATTGCGTGAGCATTCATGGCCTCCATGCAATTTCCATACCCAGATGTGGTCCTCAGGCCAAAATGTTTGCCCACCCCTGTTTTAATGACTGCAAGCAACTTGAAAATAGTTTCAGTCATCTCGTATAGTTACTACCTTCTCTGTTCATTCAAATCTTTCCATATCAAATCCTTCTGCTCCTAGAAGGACCTCTGTACTTAATGAAGAGGAGGTAAGATCTGCCCATATGTGTCTTTGTATTGTCTATTAAAGTGTAAGCAAACCAGCCAGAATATTTGTCTCCTGTGTTTTGTACATGGCTAAGCATGCTGCCAAGCTCCATAAATATTGCATCATTGTCAGAAATACTATAATGATCTTATTTCACAGCCTAAAGTTATGGACAATATGTAGACGTGGCATTTTAACTACAAACAAAACTGTACTTGGAAATATTGGCCAGTACTCTAAAGTGATCTCTTGTGATGGCGATTG
Source organism: Terrapene triunguis (assembly GCF_002925995.2). NCBI lineage: Eukaryota > Metazoa > Chordata > Testudines > Emydidae > Terrapene > Terrapene triunguis. Next base: position 9,975,624 of record NW_020664420.1, on the reverse strand, counting down.
CCTATTGGACATTGACTTAGCACGTGTTCCTCTGTAAATGACAACTGAAAAGCTCAAATACAGAAGTGTTTCTTACAGATGCCTTTCAGTTCCTGTTTAAGTTTCCCATCTGGTTTCAGAGATTCATCAACTTATGTCCCAGTAGTGAAAATATAAGTATTTTCTCAGCAATTTTTCTTTATTCTCATTTCTAAAATAGGCAAATTATTGCAATACTGGATTTAAGTAATAAACCAAGGACTCTGCATACTGACAAGTATGAAGTCTTTATAAAAGATTAAACTGTAACATGACAGCATTTGCATTCATCAGTGCATTCATGTATGTTCGCTTGCATTTCAAAGGTCATCACCTCACTAAAAATAGAATTTGGTTTCCTGTAGCACCTTTCACAACCAAACATCCTAAACCAGGGATTCTCAAACTGGGGGTCGGGACCCCTCAGGAGGTCGCGAGGTTATTACATCGGGGGTCGCGAGTTGTCAGCCTCCACCCCAAACCCTGCTTTGCCTCCAGCATTTATAATGGTGTTAAATATATAAAAAAGTGTTTTCAATTTATAAAGGGGGGTCGCACTCAGAGGCTTATTATGTGAAAGGGGTCACCAATACAAAAGTTTGAGAACCACTGTCCTAAAGTATTTGTACAGAGCCACCAGATACTATTAATACACTGTGCAGACAAACCCAATAGCAACTATAGTGATGCTTTCTGCAACAGCTCACACACAGCTTTGGCCATTCAACCCTGATTCATTGTGAGAGGGAATTTTGGCCAAGGCACAAACCTTACTTGTTCCTAAAAGTGACATCTGTAATCTCCACAGAGATGGCAACCAAGGATGAGCAAGAAGGACCCAGCTTTTTTAATTTACCGCATCCCCATAGTACTGCACTGAAATAAAAGCATTGGATAGGAGCCCATGTCCTAATGTGAGACTTGAACATCACTAGCCCAGCGGCGAGATTACTACCAGCTAAGCTAGGGGTGGGCAAACTTTTTGGCCCAAGGGCCTCATCGTGGTTGCAAAACGGTATGGAGGGCTGGGTAGGGAAGGCTGTGCCCCCCCAAACAGCCTGCCTCCCACCCCCATCTGCCCCCTCCCACTTCCCACCCCGATTGCCCCCCTCAGAAGCCCCAACCCATCCAACCCCTCCTGCTTCCTGTCCCCTGACCACTCCCTGCAGGGGCCCCCTGACCCTAACCACCCCCCTGGGACCTCCCCCCATCCACTCCCCGCAGCCCCTTTCGCAATGTGGCCCTGCGAACATGGGCGGAGGACTCTGGAGGAGCAGGGGTAGCCGAGCAGCTGGAGAGAAGCGGCGGTTTCCCCTTCAAAGCGCCACTTCTCTCCGGTGGGCCGCGTGGCCGACCAGTGCACCTCCTGAGTCCTCCACCCGTGTTTCCCGCGCTCCTGCCACCCGCACCGCCCGCCTGCTCCCCTGCCCCTGCAGTGCAGCCCCTGCCCCCGCAGGGGGTGCGCTGGTGCTGAGCTGCCTGAGTGCCCGGTCCTGGGTCCCTCTGTTGTTGGGGGGCCCGTGCCAGGGCACCCTGTGTTCACTTGTAAATCTGCCCCTGAGCCATGCCGCCCGGCCGGAGCCAGCCACGCCACTGCACTGCCGCCACGGCAAGCTGAGGCTGCGGGGGAGGGGGGACAGCAGGGGAGGGGCCAGGGCTGGCCGGGAGCTCAGGGGCTGGGCAGGATGGCCCCGTGGGCCACATGTGGCCCACGGGCCATAGTTTGCCCACCTCTGAGCTAAGCCATACTGTGTCACGATACCTTCCAAACACATTTGACTCTGATGTATATTAGGACACATCATATTGTGTTTATGATTTAATACATATCAGCTTTAAATTGCTAGGATTATTCATTCCTCCCTCCTTTCCTTTTCATTCCCTTTCCTCTAGTTACCCTTTGCCCCTCCATGATTGAGAGAGAACTCTTCCATCTGCCAGTGGGGGGAGAGAGAAAAGCAGCTGATCTTCCTCATCCGCATGTGATGGTCAGGGTAAGAGAGAAAGCCTGACTGACAGGACTTTTCCCAGAGCATGCAAGCAAAGCAAATTGATCTTGTGCTGCCCTAAACTAGGCACAAATACCAGAGTGTCAATCAGTGCACTCAGACTGTAGCAGACCCCACTACCCCTTGTTAAATTTAGAACTTTTCCACTAACTGCCCCACATCTCACCTAATCAACAATTTCTTCCAAGTCAGCAATTTCACAGATCCCCAAAATTACTTCTGCAATTAACATTTGAGGCTCAGCCAGCTTTGGGGTGGCTGCTGCTTCTCACAGCAGCTCCTTTAAGCTTCTTGTGAGCACTGAGTTGATTAAACATGGAGAACTAGTTATCCCCACATTCTCTACTACACTATCCAGCTGGTGTCCAAACACTCAAGACTTAATTTTCCTCTCACCTTGTCCTGTTGTGGGGCCACCAAGAGAACTGAGCACAGAAAGACACAGATGATTCCAACAGAAGTAACTGCTTTATTAAAGATAACCTGATACTCGATGCTATTTCCAGAAGCAGTGACACTCCATTATCATTAATTCTTCAAATGCATATCAGCACCTCACTTACACCAGTTTAAATTTAACATAACTCCATGAGAGTAGAATCAAGCCTGGAGCATGGACTTGATCATTGGAAATAGCACACCCTTCCATGGATAGACTTGTGCCTTTGTGTATGGCCTTTTGCACTTCAGCTGAGACCCAAAATGGCATATCCCTGGTCTGCAAGCATTAACTATACCAAACGAGTGGAAGCCAAGCCTTTTCTTCTTATGACCAAACCATATGAGACATTAAAAGTTTAAATCACTATTACACACATAGTATATGCCTATAGATAGATACTTATGAAGATTTCTGACTCACTCTGACCTTTCAGCCAGTCATGTGGATCTGATCACACAATAGGGAGGAACTCTACCAATCACACACACACAAAAATCTGATGATAGACATAAGAATCCAGGAGGCATGATTTCCTCAAGTGTAAATATTGCCTGCAGCCACTGTTATTGAGGGCTTATGAGAACATGATGGGATATATTATCTGTCAGAGACCTGAGACCGTTAGAAGTGTGAGTGGGTGAAAAAGCCACAGGGGAGCTCAAACTCCACTTGGTGGAGATACTCAGCCTGGAACCCGCATGAGGAAGGAGAAAATCAGATGTTAGAGCTGCTGGGATTGGATTAACAGCCATGTTATCACTCCAAGGACATGGAGAGCCAACAACAGGTGTGTTTTTGGCACGGGAGAAGGTTAGTTCTAATTTAAAAGATGTTGTTTCCTCTTTCAGAGGAAGAAGTGAAAGCTCTTTTCTGCAGCAAGAAAGGAGTTATAGACTGAATAGAAAGACTGTTGGCCAGATCCTCAGCTGGTGTATATCAGTGTAACTCCATTGACTTCATTGATTACACCAACTAGGGAATTGGCTTTGTCTTCTTCCTCCTGGAGCAGGGAGAACCTACAGACCTTGTTTGGTTTTTCTTTTCTGGCCAGAAAGGGCTTTAGAGAGGGGGGGTAAAGACTAGGAAACTGATTTGCTCTGCTAAAGTCTATTGCTCTGATCTTTGTTTACTTATTTACACCTGTGAAAAAAAAGTATAAAACACTATTATTTTGATTTTGTAACTAGCTGTAAATAACTATACAAGGTGCAGAGCAGTGAGGAATCGGGCCCTGTGTCTGGATTCGCCTCTGAAGCAAAAAGAAGCCATGTATCTGTTGCTTGTGAAGGTCTTTGATTCCTCCTTGAAGTGAGAGGATCTAGGGAGCACAGTTAATTTCCATCTGGTGAAAGCTTTAGTGCCTTTCATAAGGGGGTAGAACCAAGGAACTGGGACTGTTCCAATCTGTTGAAAGCTTACCTGTACTCTGGGATCTCTGTTAGGGAACATGATGGGTAAAGGCAGAGCGGGAACACTTGAAAGGAAAAATCAAATTACTACTCTGTTCCTGGGCCCTAGCCAGGGCCGGCTCCAGGCACCAGGCAACCAAGCTGGTGCTTGGGGCGGCACCTGGAGGGGGGCGGCGCGGCGCTCCGGCCGCCGGGGACAGCGGGGCCACAGCCGGGCTCGCCGCCCTCCCCCCGGCCGCTGGGGGGAGAGCCAAGCCCTAGCCGGAGCTCGCCGCCCTCTTGCCGCCCTGCCCCCGGCGCTCTGGCCGCCGGGGGGGGGGAGGGCCGGGCCCCCGCCGGGGCTCGCCGCCCTCCCCCCGGGGCTCCGGCCGCCCCCCCCCCCCGGCGCCCTCCCCTGGGGCGGCAAAAAAGCCAGAGCCGGCCCTGGCCCTAGCTTTGAGCTCAAAGGTGTGGGTGGACTGGAGAGCCCCTTTTCCTCTGGTATGGAAGAACCACAGGAAGATCCTGCTTGAGCACGTGGAAGAGGGACAAAGCCTTCCTTCAAAATAAGATAGAGTGCGTCTTGACAAAATCAAAGACCTTAATCTTTCTCATCATCTGTCTGATCTCCCAGTCAGCTAGCCACTAAGTCACAAGGCACCCTGTGACAGTGAACTGGGGAATAGCAGCTGAACCAGCTCTGTGGTTACTGAAACTCCAATTAATTACTCTAGAGTAGACCTCAGTAAAAAGAGCTGTGCCCAGTTGATGGATGAGGATGGGCTGAAAAGAACTAAGAGGCACAGGAAGGACCTGAGAATAGGGTAGCAGGACAGTGTGTGTGCCAATGGTCTGTCTAGCCCAGTATTCTGTCTCTAACAGTGGCTTCAGAGGGAATGAATAAAACAGGACAATTATTGAGTGATACATCCTCCATTGTCCAGTCCAGGCTTCTGGCAGTTAGAGGTTTAAGGGCACCTAGAGCTAGGGTGACCAGACAGCAAATGTGAAAAATCGGGATGGGGGTGGGGGGTAATAAGAGCCTATATAAGAAAAAGACCCAAAAATCAGGACTGTCCCTATAAAATCGGGACATCTGGTCACCCTACCTAGAGCATGGAGGTGTATCCCTGACTATCTTGGCTAAAAGCCAGTGATGGACCAATCCTCTATGAACTTATCTAATTGTTATCTGAACCCAGTTATACTTTTGGCCTTTACAACATCCCCTGGCAACTAGTTTGACAGGTTGCCTGTGTTGTGTGAAGAAGTATTTCCTTTTGTTGGTTTTAAACTTGTTGCCTATTCATTTCTTTGGGTGATCCCTAGTTGTTGTGTTACATTAAGGTATAAACAACACTTTCTTATTTGCTTTCTCCACACCATTCATGATTTTATAGACCTCTATCATACCCCAACTTAGTTGTCTCTTTTCTAAGATGAACAGTCCCAATTTTTAAAATCTCTCCTTGTGTGAAAGCTATTCATTGTTGCTGCCCTTCTCTGTACCGTTTTTCCCAATTCCACTATATCTTTTTTGAGATAGGCTGACCAGAACTTCACACATTATTCAAGGTGTGGGTGCCCCATGGATTTATATAGTGGCATTACGGTATTTTCTGTTTTATTATCTATCCCTTTCCTAATGATTCTTAACATTCTGTTAACTTTTTTTTTTTTTTTGACTGCTGCTGCACATTGAGCAGATGTTCTCAGAGAACTATCTATGATGATTCCAAGATCTCTTTCTTGAGTGGTAACAAAGCTAATTTAGACCCCATAATTTTGTATGGATAGCTTGGGTTATTTTTTCCAATGTGCATATCAACATTTAATTTCAGCTGCCATTTTGTTGCCCAATCACCCAGTTTTGTGAGATCTCTTTGTAACTTTTCACAGTCTGCTTTGGACTTACCTATCTTGAGTAATTTTGTATCATCTGTAAACTTTCCCACCTCACTGTTTACCCCCTTTTCCAGATCATTTATGAATACGCTGAATGCACAGACCCCAGTATAGATACTTGATGGATCCAGCTATTTACCTCTGTCCACTGTGAAAACTGAGCATTTAGTCTTGCCCTTTGTTTCCTAGCTTTTAAACAGTTACGGATCCATGAGAGGACCTTCTCTCTTATCCCATGACTGCTTTGTTTTCTTAAGAGGCTTTGATGAGGGACCTTGTCAAAGGCTTATGAAAGTGCAAGTTCACTATATTGACTCTATCACCCTTGTCCACGTGCTCGTTGACCCCCTCAAAGAATTTGAATAGATTGGTGAGGCATAATTTCCCTTTACAAAAATCATGTTGACTCTTTCCAAAATATCATGTTTATCTGTGTCTGATAATTCTGTTTTTTACTATAGTTTTAACCAATTTGCCTAGTACTGCAGTTAGGCTTACTGGCCTATAATTGCCAGGATCACCTCTGGAACCTTTTTTTAAAAAGTGGCATTACATTAGCTACCCTCCAGTGATCTGGTACAGAAGCTGATTTAAGTGATAGGGTACATACCACAGGTAGTATTTCTGCAATTTCATATTTGAGTTCCTTCAGAACTCCTGGGTGAATATCATCTCGTCCTGGTGACTTATTACTATTTGTTTTATCAGTTTGTTCCAAAACCTCCTCTACTGACACCTCAGTCTGGGACGGTTCCTTTAGATCTGTCACCTAAAAAGAATGGCCCAGGTGTGGAAATCTGTCATCCTCTGCAGTGAGGACCAATGCAAAGAATTGATTTAGCATCTCCGCAATGGCTTTGTCTTCCTTGAGTGCTCCTTTAGCACCTTGGTCATCCAGAGGCCCCAGTGATTGTTTGGCAGGCTTTCTGCTTCTGATGTACTTTAAAAATGCAGTTAGTTTTTGTGTCTTTTGCTAGTTGCTCGTCAAATTCTTTTTTGGTCTGTCTAATTTTACTTTTACATGTGACTTGCTAGAGTTAATGCTCTTTTATTTTTTCCACAGTAGGATTTGACTAGCAATCTTTAAAAGATGCCTTTTTGCCTCTAACCACCTCTTTTACTCAGCTGTTTAGCCATGGTGGTATTCTTTTGTTCCTTGTACTGTTTTTGTCAAGTCGCCGCTGGCAGAGGGTACCCCACAGCTCCTGGCTGCCACAAGCGGTGGGGCCGCCCCGGAGCTCCAAGCCACCGCGGGCAGCGGGGGAGCCATGGGGCTCCTAGCTGTGGGCAGCAGGGGACCCTGGAGCTCTGAGCCCCTACAAGTGGTGGGGGCCCCTGGAGCTCTGAGCCGGGCCCACCGCAGCTGCTGTGGGCATTGTGGGGACCCCACAGCTCCCCATTTTGTCACGCATATTTTTAGTAAAAGTCACGGACAGGTCACAGGCATCTGTGAATTTTTCTTCATTGCCCGTGAGCTGTCTGTGACTTTTACTAAAAATATACATGACAAAATCTTAGCCTTATTTATGATGTCCAGAAATTTTATTTCTGCATCCCTTCCTGAGGTGGCATATACCCAGTCATTATGGGGATAGCTGAAATTCCCCATTAGTATTGCATTTTCTTCCTTTGTAACCTCTCTAATCTCACTGAGTATTGCAAAATCACTGTCGCCATCCTATTCCTACTGCTATACTCTTATTCAAGCGTGGAATTTCTGTCCATAGAGATTCTATTGTACAGTTTGGTTCATTTATAATTTTTACTATATTTGACTCAATGCCTTTTTTTTTTTTTTTCACATATAGTGCCTCTCCAGCTCAACCTACTCTGTCATTCCTATATATTTTGTACCATGGTATTACCATGTCCCATGGATTATCTTCATTCCACCAAGTTTCTACGATGCTTATTAAATCAATATCCTCATTTAATGCCAGACACTCTAGTTCATATATCTTAGTGTATATATTACTTATGCGGAAAGTGTGACCCCTAAAGTTACATCCCTAAAGCCATCTTTTTATACTCTACTTGCTTATCAGTAAATAGTACTGTATATATGACCCGAAATTGGATTAAATTAATCAGCATTTTACCTTGTTTGTTTCTGGTACCATGGTGTACCCCTTTATCTTTTGTTCATGAACCCATGAATTCCAAGGCACGATGAAACCTTGTCTTTGTTCTGAGAACATTCATTCCAGGTACTAAGGGATGTGAAGACACCTCCTAGGCCTGTGTCAGGATAAATAGGTTTGTGAGGGTAACTCGCTTTCTGTTCGTATAAGGAAACAATTGTATGTCCTGATACTGACAGTTTACCTATCTTCTTAAGTCAAAACTTACTTCAGCTACTGCAAGGTGTTATGGGATACACAGCATAGGTGAACAGGATTATAATAAAGGTACAGGCCAATTGGGGCTATATAATGCTTAATAATAAGTATACTTAAATGCTTTGAATATATATTTCAGGTAATATTGTCAATATAGCATATATGTATGCTAGCTAGCATATATTAATCAACAATTAGGAACCAGGGAATCTTTTGGGAAATGAGGAGCCTATACAGGAAGGATGGGCTTCACAGAAATGAAAGCAGAACCAGATTGCTGGCATGTAAGATTAAAAAATTATAGAGATTTTTTTTTTAAGCTAAGGGCTGGGGGAAAGCTGAGTGGTGCAGAGGAGCACAGGGTTTAGGCCGAGACATCTCATAAGGAAGAATTTATTAAAGAGGGAATTGTATCTACTAGTAAAGAGGATAGGAAAGAAATTGATAAGTACAGGTAAGAGCTAGTGAGGAATAGTCAAACATAAAAGACCCATTTAAATACAACACATGAAGACAAGCAACGGAATATTGACAAAATGTATAAATGCTTTTATATATAGAAGCATTTCAGAGAAACCGATGTTTGCTTCTCTTCAGCTAAGATCAAGTGCAGTGTATCAGTTCAATATCTGAGACATTCTCTATTAGGGAGACTATATACTGCCCTTGCAGCAGGATAGTAAAGCTAGTAGGGTTTGGGTTTTTTTGGTTAATCTTGTAATTTCTACACTTCTGTGCCATGATACTGCCTCATATACTGTATCATCCGCTGCATTTCCAGACTACACAACTACAATGAATCAAATGGCCACTAGATGTCACAAACGCATCACAGAAGGAGTTTAACTGAAATGAAAATAGCAAGCACTATGCTGTACCTAGGACCTTGGTTTAAGCATGAACTGACACAAGAGCCCAGATTCTGAATTATCTACAGAGAAAAAGGATCTAAATTAAAAGCAATATTCTAAACATTTTATAATGCTAAAGTGCACTTAGATGTTAGCTCTCAAAAATATATGTGTCTGTATGTATTAAAGGTAGATGTTCATAGCTACAGTATTTTTAATATTCCATTCCTTGTAGAACATATTCCATAGGCGAACATAAAGGTTCTATTCCCAACTCTGCTACTGACTCACTATGTGACTCTAGACAAGTCACATAAATGTACATTTTCATAGTGAGTGTAGCAGTGGTGGTGCCCTAGAAGTGCTAACTCCATACCCAGTGGTAACACATGGGTCTGTGAGAGCATGGTATTAGCAGCAATGGCTCCATATGTTGTGGCAATATATGTGCTGATGGGAGCATGGTGGTGATGAGGCTCCAGGCTTGGTGGCAGTATGTGCATGTGTGCTGGCGGGAGCATGGTGGTGGTGCACAGCCCCATGCTCTGGCCCCATATCTCATGGCAGTGTGTGCTGGTGGGAGTATGGTAGTAACACCACCCTGGACTCGACAGCCCCATACATGGTCATGGTGGTGTGTTGGCTGGTGGGTGAATGGTAGCGGCAGGGCTCTGTGGTGGTGCTGTGTGTGCTGATGGGGGTAGCGGACCCCGTGCCGAGGAGCGGTGCTGTGTGTGCAGGTGGCAGGGCCGGCTCCAGGCACCAGCTTGCCAAGCAGGTGCTTGGGGCGGCCACTCTGGAGAGGAGCGGCACATCCAGCTATTCGGCGGCAATTCAGCGGACGGTCCCTCACTCCCGCTCGGAGCGAAGGACCTCCCGCCGAATTGCCGCCGCAGATCGCGATCAAGGCTTTTTTTTTTTTGCCACTTGGGGCGGCAAAAACCCTGGAGCCGGCCCTGGCAGGTGGGAACATGCTGGGTGTGACAGGAGCCAGGGCTCAGTGGCCCGATAGACAGGGGCAGTGAGGCAGGCTGCTGCAGTGTGCGGAGCAGAGCCCCCGGCATACGGTGGCAGCCTGGCCTGAAGCTTTTCCGTGTGGAAGGAGACTCAGGCTGCCCTGCTCTGACAGTGGTAGCCACGCACTAGCCCCGCCCTCTGCTTCCCTTAGCACTGACTGCGGGCACCTAGCAACCACGCCAGGCCTGGGCTTCCACCACGAACCACAACGTCATTATGCGCATGCTTACTGCTGCATTTGTGTTCCCCCACATACCTAGCCTTCTCGCCGCCCACTCGTGCGCATGCGCCGCTTGCTTGCTGTCGCTTCGTCCTCAGGGGCCGGCTCACAGAGCGCTCGCTCCTGAGGTCACTTCCGCTGTGCTCCGCCAATTGTCATAGCAACGGGTCGCGCGTCCCGGAAGTGTCGGCGGCGGCCGGGCAGTCTCCCCGCGGGTCCAGCAACGGCCGGGGGAGTGATGCTGGGCCAGTGGAGCCAGCGCCCCCGGGAGGTGACGGGCCCCACCCCGCACTCAGTGGCGCTGGTGAGACGCTTGGGCTGAGGCGCAGACGAAGGGCCGGGGCACGGGAGTGGACGCAGGTGCTGCGGTTCGGTGGGAGGTGGGGCGGCAGTGGGCGCAGGCGCAGAGGTACGGTGTGGGGCGCGGGGGACGGGAGTGGGTGCCATAGGTGCTGGAACGAGGGGTACTGGGGCTGCTGCACCCCCGGGCTTGCAGTGGTTTCCATCATATCCAGGGTTTGCAGTTTGGTTCAATGGCTCTCAGCGCCCCCGGGGCAGCAGGACCCCAGAGCATGTGATGTTTCCGCTGCGGGGTGGGTGCTCCGAAGCCGGGGACATGGCAGCGCAGCCGCCAGGTCGGTGTGGGGCAGGGACAACTCAGCCTCCCCTCTGCGTTACAGCGAAGTGCAGCGGGACTCTTCTCCCTGGCCTGAAATAGCAGGGCTGCCTGCAAGGCTTTGCAGTGTTTATGGTGCTGTGGGTAACTGGACACAACCATGCTGTCAGATGAGAACAACTTATTATCGTTATCATTATTCATTTGAATTACCATAGCGACTAGGAGCCCTAGACCTGGACCAGGACCCCAGCACAGATCGATAAAGGAAGGTCCCTGCTCCAAGGAGCTTACAGTCTGAGTATATGGCAAGGGACACAAATGGATGCATACAGAAAAGTAAAGTAGATAAGTAGAGTACAAGTAAGGCTGTGTTTATACGTACAGCACTGCAGTGGGGCAGCAGAACCGATACAGCTGCGCTGCTGCAGCACATCTGGTGAAGATGTTCTATGCCGATGGGAGAGAGCTCTCCCATCGGCATAAAAAATTCACGTCTGTGAGCAGCAGAAACTACGTCAGTGGGAGAAGCTGTAGTACCGTATACACAAGCGCTTATGTTGGTGTAATTGATGTCGCTCATGGGGTGGTTATTTACAACCCTGAGTGACCTAAGTTATGACGACGTAGGCTGTAATGTGGACAGAGCCCAAGGAGTGAGTCATTTTTAGTCAGCACAGTAAACTGTGGTCTCTGTGACGTAGAGGTGAATGGATCCTAATCCCATTGCCTACCCCCTGAGCTATCTAGTCCTTCCTAGAATGGTGGCTTGTATTTACTGAAAAGTGTAGTTTTTGAATTTTACATTTAACATTACTTTGAACTCCTATTAATACCTGCTCTATGATTGGTCATTACCTGTTTGAGATGATAAATTAAAAGAGCCATTGGTCTTGTTTCCATTGTTAAAGACATTTTCTTTTACAGAGGGCCAAGTTTCCTAAACCTGATAAGTCTGAATGTTTCGTCTTGGAATGCAGACGTAAAGAAAAAGAACGTCTTGAATACTTGGCTTTCACAAAGGCTCACAACAGAGGTCTGCAGGTCAGTCAGTGGGAGAATCACAATGAACGCAGAAGGCTTCACAGTATTGTACAGAAGAAGGTCGATCAGACAATGCAGGCGTACCTGGCAGGAACTGAGGATAGAAGAGAGAGGTAACAAATCAAAAAGCTGGAGCCAATTGATAAACGGATTTCAGGTTCTTCTCATCCTCATTTCCATGCAAGCAAAATTGATTTAGAATAATATCGATGGGAACAAAAGAAACTTTAAAGTTTAAGTTATTAGGGCACGTATGTTCAGTCTAGTGACTGCCAAAACAAAATCACTCAACAGATTTCTGCTGTGTGTGTGTAATGAACTGGGGCCATGTATATAGTGATGCTATTTTCATTGGTGACCCCAGGGCAGAAGCATAGACTGCTTGAGCTAAAAGAGAACTAATTTAGCTGTCAGTTAAATAGCGGGCTGTACAGTTACTGGGCCAAACATTAGAGACAGACATGGTCACACACATTATATCAGTGTGTTAGGGTCATATCTGCTGAATTCACTGACAAAAATAATTTTTCAACACTCCTCACTCCAGTTAGCTTTTTTGGTTCTTTAGGACTAAGAGAGCGTGAACTGCATTCTGGCTCATGTGTCAATACTGTTATTAAAACTTCCAACTGCAGGGCTGTCATACTCTTGGGAGTGGTTCATGACCATGAGTGCCAACCTCAGGGCAGACTGTCAAAAGCAGGGCAGAGACCCCAAACTGGTGGCATATTATGTAATTAAATTTCACCAACCCAGTAACAAATATTAACTCCTGGATCACTGTAACAGCCTTACCATGGAGTCACAGACAGTCCTCTTGGGCACTCCAGTCTATCTTGCCACTCGGGCAAGCTGGGCTTAGTGATAAATGGTCACTTACACTGAAAATCACAAAATATTCAGGTTGCTCCCAGTCCCAAGAGACCAGTCATTTATCCCAGATCATTTTGTACCTTAGATCTCACACCAGACATAAAGCTGGTAGCTAATCCTATAATAAACTAATTAAGGATTTATTAACTAGGAAAAAGAAACAAGGGAGTTATTTACAGATTAAAGCAGATGGCATATATATGCAAATGAGTTCGGTCTAGGGTTCTAAAAGCACTGTCTTTTTAGGGCTAACCCAGGTTGACCATGGGGTCTCTGTGTTTTGTTTCTTAGCTCCATCCCTTGAAAGAGACCAAACAGCAAAGAGATGAAAAATCTTCATGTCAGCTATCTGTTCCAGAATTCAAGCTGATAGGATGTGCTTTCTGGCATGTAGCACCTTCATGGGTGTAAGAAGGCCATTAAATGAGCCTTTGTGTTGGATGGCCCATTTAATCTTGATAGTTCTTCTGGATGGATGGGGGAACCACTTTTCCTGCCTAGGTTCACAAGCTCAGAGCAGACATTTTTACAATTATAAAGCAAAACTTACACATTGCCTTATAGCATGGAATACAGACAAAAGAAGTAAGATTAATGCATGCAGCAACTTTACAACCATTTTATAGAGTCTAAACACTAAACACATCCTTACAAGCTCATCATCTGTCTCAAACAATATTAACATACAAGTGAGCTGGTCTGTTTTCCAGCTATGAATTTGTCAGTGCTCAGCTGACACCTACAGCCATGGCAAGAGCTGGCACCTGGTTTACCAATGTCACAACAGTCAAATTGTGTTCTTAGTTATGCCAATACAACCTCTTTAATTTAACGTTTAGATCCCAGGGCCCACTTGCAGGGCAAGCAGTTAGAAAAAAATATTGTTCCTAGTGAATAAGTAAATTCAATCCAGAAATTGTTGATAAACAATACATGTGAGACTTCATGATGCCATTTTATGTTTTTATGGAGTAGAACTGAACTTGAATCATCCTAGAATATAGTCAAATGCTTTAATTTCTTAGTCAGTGTACATCTTTTTCATTAAGTGAATTCAGTGTTGTGAAAAATGCTGGTTTGATAGCCCTGAAGATTAATCTTCTGTCTGTTCGGAGAGTAGGCACTGCACAATGACTAGTAGGGCAAGTTTCCCTACGCTGTCTTTCAAGCATGACTTAACCCTGACTTGGAGGGGCCATGAGAAGGAAGTTCAGTCTCCATCACCAGTGAGTCCTTATAGCAAAAATTCTGGTTGTTAGATACTTTGCTTTACAAATAATAACTAATATTATATTTACTAGTCTCCTCAGAAGTCCTCCTGTGATGTAAGTAAGTGTTGTCATCCCCATTTTACAGGCGGAAAAAGTGACTTGCCCAAGGTCACAAAAAGTGTCATTGTGAGAACGAGGTTTAGAATTTATGAGTTCACTGCTCTTCTGGGCCAAATACAGAGGTAAATGGTGATGCATATTACGAGTCATTGATATAATTTATGTGTTCTGGGGGCAAAAAGGTATTGTGCCAGGAAAAGCAAGTAACAGGTGATTGTAAGAATGTCTCAGAATGTCTTCTCTTACTTCTTATACCCTATTGTTGCTTTTCCTAGTAAAACGTCCCCTCAAAACATAAAATAGTCTAGTATGGAGCCGCTTATACTTTCACAGACCTACAACTGTGTACCCTTCACTACATGAGTCATTGACTGCAATGCTTTCCCAGTCACAACGTGAGGAAGAAACCAGGCTAAACCAGAGCATAGTTGCAGCAACTCTGGACAATCCACAGAGTACCCTGTTGAGCTGGTCCAGGATCTAAGATCAAGTAGACAAGGAGGCAGGTGCAGCGATGGACTCCTAAATTTATTTACTGTTTTAGACTCTCTTTTTTGCTGATGCTTCTACTCTGTAAGGACGTAGTTTTCAGGTCTCTGGAAGCGCTGATCAGTCAAGCACGGTAAAGGGCCAGTAGCACTCTTATCCAAGGATGCATGTGCTGCCATAGCAAAGGGGAGGTAGTGATCAGCTGTGGTGTCACACAGGGGTGTGATTCCTTCCCAGAATACAAGCAGACCTTTGAGTTGGTGCTGTGTTTTTTCTGTCTGAGAATGGGGCATCAGTCAACTGGAGATGTAATGGGTTGGTTTCATTTGTCACAGATGTCCAGGTAGGTAGACTTAACGGAAAGAGCAACTCGTCGAAGATCAGGCAGAGCTATGTGTGCTAGCACATACAGACTGGAAATTGGTCTATAATTCAAACAGCTACTAATAATGAGTGGCTGAATTCAGTTCAGTGTCAACAATATGAGTGTGACACCTGTGCCTCCAAACTGCAGAGCAGCATTCAGTAGGAGCAATCACAGAGGCCAATACAGATGAATGAAGGACTGAAGGGTCTCCTCTCCAGGGGGCTCCTGATAGTTTTCATATCAAGGCGGTATGGGAAGAAATCTTCATTTGCGGGTGTTCCAAGTGGGACTGGTATGTCAGGCTATGGTCGAGTTTTACTCCCAAATATGTGACAACTGGATGGAATGTCAGCAGTCATCCATGGACACAGATTGAGATCAGTCAATTGGCAAGATGATTGTTTAGATGGAAAGTAATTGCCACTGTCTTATTTTCACTAGGATTAGTCTCCATTGCTGGAAGTAAATTGTCAGAATATCCACGTTGGCTGAGATTCCCTTTGATCCCATGGAAATAATTTCCAGTGTCAGCAATACGGATGTTCTCACCATACATATACTTCTCGGCCAGTGTTCCAGGGAGGCTGGATGTGTATACCTTGGACAAAATGAGAGCCAAAACTGACTCTTGTGGAAGGCCATTATGGAGACATTTAAGGTGACTGATTTTTCTCCCCAATTTACAGGAGGAAGTTTCAGCTGGGAACCATTTCTCAGTCACTTATCCCAAGAAATAGGCTGACTGCTAAGATGCTGCAAGTTAACATGCCACACAGTGTCATAGGCTGCTGTCAGATCAGTAGGGACTGCACAAACTTTCTTTCTTTTCTCATGCATTTTCTATATTTTGAGTCCGACAAAGTTCCTGATCTTGGATGCATCGTCCCCTCCTGAATCTAGCCTGAAGGCAAGGCAGCTGAGAATTGACTACCTCATTAATCCACATCAGGATTAATCTCTTCATTGGCTTGTAGTTAACGCACAGCAGAGAAATCGGTCAGTAGCTCTCTGGGTCTGTCAATAGTTTTCCTGGCTTGGGAACAGCTACGACCTCTGCTCTGCACCAGGCTTTTGGAATACTGCAATTCTCAGTACAATTCAGAATTCGAAGCAGCCAGTTTTTGCTGATTGACCAAAATTGAGAAACAAACTCATTGTGAATGGTATCTAGACTAGGAGCCTTATTAGGCTGCAGTTGATGTATAGCCAGGTTGAGCTCTTGATGAGTAAAAGGCGTCATCGGGTTCATATCCACTCCCTGAACCTGCCATTTCTCAGGAACCATCATTTTAACTGTGTGACTGAAAGCTTTGTCTTGATTAGGAGCTCTGCCATTGGCTACCAGCTGGGATGTGGTGGAGTTTGCTGTGGCTGGGTATTCCTTCTTGACCAGCCTAGAAGCTCCACTCAATCTCTTAATAGTTTGCTAGACTTTGCAACTGGAAAGTGTGAAGTTCAATTTGGAGATAGTTTCTTTCCATCGTTTTTGTCTTGTTTAAGCTAGAAGGTAAAGAAGGTCTCTGCTTTTTGTCACAAACCTGTTCATTCTTACTGGATTTAAATTCCTGATATAGTCTGGTTGCATCAGACGACCATCCAGGAATGAATTGTTAACAAAATCCTAGGGGGGAGTGGAGGGGTATATATTTCTTTGCAGTGGCTAGAATTTTATCATAGAAACTTGGGAGACTGCACTGATGTTATTCCAATGATTGGATGTGTGGGTAAAGACTCAGAGAGCTTGAACTCAGATTGGAACAGATCCCAGGCTGCTTTCTGGAAATTCCACTGAGGTTTCCAAATGCCACTTGTGGGAATTTGTGTGCTTGTTGTGATTAGGCTGATGCTGGGTTCGAGGAAGCATATCAAGCATTTTATGCTCTGTGGCCACCGGAGAGTACTGACCAGCTGTTGTTTGTTTGTTTTTTAAAGTGAGCTCAGGGAAGAATCTGAGGTTCATTGTTTGCTATGGAAAGTGGGTGACAGCTTAGGATCATATAAAAGCTGCATATCGACCATTGATTTCCACTCTAGCCTCACACCATCCATATCCTCATCTGTGTATCCCCAGTGGGAATGATGTGAATTAAAAGCACCACAATGGACAGAAGATCCTTAAAAGATGGGTAACATAGGAGTTTGCCAGTTGGCAGATGGAGATTTGTAGACATTGGTAAGAGTCACGTCCTTCACTTTTATATAGCCTACCATTCAGTGACATCATTTGGACCTGGTGATTAGACTGGAGTTGCTGGAATACCTTCCCTGATGTAGAATGCTATCCCATACTGCCTATGATGGAGGTGAGACATAATGGCACAAGTTGAGAATCAGTGATGGAGGATGTTTCCTGAAGCAAGATGATGAGTGCTTTGTGTTCTACAGCCAGCTGGAGGAGGACATCCCTCTTGGCCACTGAACTTCCTTCGATATTGAGGTGCAGCACTTTGAGCCGACCCCAGAGCTAGGGTTTGTGATGCCAACTCTGAAAGGGACTCCCTTGGAGAACAACTCATTTGGGTTGTATTTGTTTTTCACTTTTTACAATGAGAACTTGAGCTCCAATTTTGTCTTTTTGTATAGCAGTAGACTTGCTCCCCACCTCTTTAAGATCCATTGATTCCAGAGTGAATTACAACACTTCTGAAGTATGTCATATTTTGGCCTAAATGTCATATTTAACCATGTGCTTTTCACATAGTATAATGTTTAAAAATAAATTCCAAGAATCATTGCCTAGGCAGGTTTCCAAGGATTTGATCTCTGAACAATGCCCTGACTTTTTTTTTTTTTTTTGGTTTGAAAGTGGCAGCGTATTTTAACTGCTTCATCTTTTAGAGAAACAGACCCGGCAGAGATGCACTAGGGTCCGTCCATTCTCGGGTGATTATCAGAATTTCAATGGCGTAACTATCTTTCATACCAATGCTTGAGTGGGCCCTAAATGACCATAGAGATTTATCTATTGCTTTGTCAGTGTGCTAAACTGACATGCCATCAGATAAGAAAATGATTGAGGCAGCTACTTGTCTCTCATGGATTGTGTATAATAGATTATACACACACAAACACACACACACACACACTTCTGAGCATAGATTCTGTTGGACAAGATTAACTAAAAACTTTCAATCTGATAATCTCATAGTAAATGTACTAAAGCTGCAGCATTCAACAGACAGGATTGTTTAGCTTTTGTTGAAATATTTTCTTCCTTTCAGGCTTCGGGCACTTCTGGAAGCAGAAGAAAAGAGCTATTTCACTGAGATGGAGTCAATGGAAGAAACCATGCTGGAAAGAGAAGCAAAAATGAGAGAGCGAGCAAAAGTGCTGAGAGAGAAGAGAGAGGAAGAAAGACAAAAATTGGTTGCTCTAAAGCGAGAGCAACAGTTCAGGTAACTCAGTGAAAAAATCTTCTCAGACTGAAAGTGGTAAGTAAATAATCTGACAGGAATGGAGACTGTAAATTAAGGAGGGAAAGATAAATATAACTGAACTGATGCATATTTAAGTTTCAACACGGTTTATGGCAGAGGTGTCCAAACTTTGTCCAGTTGATGGCCATGCTGACTACTTGCCAAGAGTTGAAGGGCCTCACCTAACTTGAATACAGTGGAGCAGATTGTAGTCCTCATTTTCAATAAAGAGGTGCAGTCTGTGAGGACAAGGGGTCCAAGCTTGCAATGCTGGTCCAGATCAAGATAGGTCCTAGCAAGCAATACTCCCTATTGTGTGTAAACTACACATTTTATTCTAAACAAACATGGCAGCAGGCCACATTGAGCTGCACTTTGACCATCCCTTGATACAAACATTCAGAAACAATGAAAGTTTCTTTCATTCATAAAGACTAAAAATAATTTCACATGTGAACGTCTCAGCACTTTACCCTGCAAAATCAATCACTTTTGTAGTTCCTCAACAGGATGTAAAGTTATATTTTAGTTTGGTACACGTAGTGTGTAAATGCCCAGAAGTGAATGTGGCCTAAAAATAGGTTTGTGTAGCTCAGCTGAATATATTCTTTCATGAGTTTCAATGAGAAAAAGTTGAAACTATCCACAAAAAGTCAGGGTTTAAATTCATTGCACAACTCTTTAGAAGTGATATAACTGGCCATTTTGAGCTAAGGATCTAACTTTTTTTCCTTCTCATGCAGGGCGATCTGACATTCTGGGCTAAATCTTCATGGGTGCTGAGCCCTGCACCTTCCTTTGAAGTCAGTGGGTGTTGTAGGTGCTCATCACAGGAGTTGGCACAATAAATCTAACTAGCTCAGTTCTTTGAATCTTTAGTTTTCTGGGGAAGAGAGGGAAATAACTCAAATATAGGTGAATTATAATTCTTTCTGAAGGGTCCCTCTCAAGCCTCAATGTTTGGGAATCCTTAGCTCCTACTCTCCACCATATAGAAGCTGGAGAGGAAAATCAAGGGTGGAAGACTTGAGCGTACCCTCTCCTTAAACTCCAAAGTACCCAATTCAAACAAACAAATGTCCTTTTACTCTCTCAGATATTGATCTTGTGTGCTGGGATAGGTGCTCATGCAACATATGCAGGTGCAAATTCAGATGCCGACTCAAAAATGTGGCCCTTGCAATTTACACTATATCCCTCCTCTCCGTCTGCTCCTAATTTAAGCTGTTAAAACTCACTTTGGTCTTAAAATTGTTCCAAGGTCACATTTCCTGACTGCCTCAGTAGTTTGCACATGCAACCATTTTCACACCCCAGTTAAGCAATTGCATGGTGAACTGTTCAAATTGCGTGTGTCAGCAGTGGGTGCACAGTTTTTGGAAGGCGTTTGAAAATTAGGTTTACAAAGTTGTCATTGGAGCATTGGAGAGAGTAACATAAAGCTAAGACAATTGGAGTTGGGCTAGTTTTTGAACAATGGAATGCAAAATGCTACCAAAGTGAAAGAATAGGCTCTGTCCACGAGTGATGATTGTATCAATTACGGCATGTCTTTGCTGTGTGTGATCGGAAAAGGTTGTCATCCCTCATATTATCCCTTTTCACTTGAGAGACAAAATATTTAGGTGAAAAATTGACTTTTTATTGGATAATAAACATTTCTTAACACAGATAATGATTTATTCCTAAATAGTTATGCTGAAACATGGGATTTGGGCATTTTTTTGTTTGTACCACAGCTCTTGCAGTGCTGTATGAGCATTTTCATTAGTCACGTCATGGTTTGCAGTAATCATATTGTGTTAATATATTTGAACTGTTGCTCAGAATTTACTAAGCTTATTTATAGGATAATGAAAAGGTAAGTGCAACCTACAAAGATGTAATGTGATGGAGAGGATTCTGATGGCACCTGGGACCTTTTGCACATGGAAACCTCCTCCCCTGACTGCATGTAACCCTTTGCACTGGTTTTGCTGGCACAAAGGAAGTACAGTTCTGCAGTGAATTCCCATCTCGTTCAACTGTCACTTTTATATGAGTGCCTTTAAAAAAAATGCAATACAGCCAGCACAAACTGTCAACAGATTGAATTATCTTTTGATCTCCTTCTTAAGACAGGTATCATCCTTCTTTCTTCCAGTTTCATGCATTTGCTTAGTATTTTTTAATCCTTTTTTCCCCCCAATGAGTGGAGATGGTTAGTGTCATAGTATATGGGGAGAAAGGGTCTCTTCCTCTTAAAGTCTCCAAAAGCTGATGTCATTCTAATCTGTGGTAGGGTACTCTATCACCATGAATTAAAGCTTTGTCCCCTGTACTCACAAGCAATATTTCCATTGCTTCAGATTATCTTGGTGGTTGTGTTTATGGCCTGGTCATGGGAGAGAGGTTATTCTTGAGATATTTTGGGCTCAGATATTTGAAAACTTTGAAGAGGAAGAACAAGTCCTTGAGTTTAATCCTGGATTCTCTGGGGAGCAAGTGCAATGGCCAGGGTAGAGATGGCACCTGTTCTTTTACTTGGGTTTCTCTCAGAAGCTTGTAGTAGCCAGTTGTACCTCAGCCATAATCATTCTCCCGGGTGTAGTTCTGCAAAGCTTCATATTCTCTCTCACCTAGTTCATGAAACCGCAGGGGGTGATGGTGAGAAGTTATGAACTCAAATGTGAGCAATTAACAATGTGGACAACAACAGGTTCTATTTCTATCACATCTATCACTGGAAGCATTTTATCCTAGCTATCTTGATGCCTAAATGAGATTGGAACCTGGATGAAGGACATCTTGCTGAAGTTAAACCTAGGAAAGATGGGGATGACTTTTGTAGAAACATTTTGGAAGATTCTTCTAATTTAGAGGGTGGTGCTAATCTCTGCTGCTTTGGGCCTGGTTATTTATTGAAATATGGTTTTATAACTTTTTTTTTAAATCACTGGCAACTTTAATTTTTGAGTCATTCCATTTTCTCTTCCTCCCCAGCCTATTAGTTGCAGCCAAAGAGAACTTTCCTTACTGATATATTTTAGAGAAAATTACAATGCCAGAATTTGCATAAAAATATATCCCCCCCTTTCTTGTGATAACACTACAAGCATCTCACAGAGAAGGCTGTTATCACAGCAGTTTTGTCTCAGATCCATTAAATGGATAAATCCCTGTGAGGGAAGTAAATTTGGCTTCTGTCTTCTGGAAATTCCTATATACAGTCTGCAATTTTAATGTTAAGAGGCTTAGGACAGCAAAGTGAAGAGGTAAAACAGCCATCTGGGGGAGCAGATGTTCATATGTTGCTGTAAAATTTGCTTTGAAAGAATTATTTTGATGGAATCAAGCAATTATAGTTATTTTATATTAAAATTCTAACCATGGCAAACTTTTTTCCCCTTTTCCCCTTGAGAATTCTACTAAATTCAGGTTGTGTGAAACTACTAAACTACTTGAAACTACTAAATTCAGATTGCGTGAAATAAAATAACAAAATTTTAATCCCTTCACGGCTGAGGGAACTTTGAACCCCTTGTATTAAGGGAGTATAGTTTTCCTTAGGGTAATACCTTTCAGATCTCAAGAACTATACATTTCCTTTGGAACACTATGAAAACAGTACATTTTCTCATTAATACTGATTATTTTAAGTGTCTAGTCACCAAATTCTACCCAAAAGTTAAAATGCAGGTTAACTATAACTAAAATGCAAAAGAACTGGAAACAGCATTTTATAGTTGTTTAACACTTCATACATGCAGCAAGATCCCAGTGAGCCTAATTTATAATTCTTAGCACTTACCTTGCATTTCATACCTTCAGAGCATTTTATAGAACTGAACTCATCCTCAGGACAGCATATGAAAAAGGGAAGTATTATCCATCCTTTTGTTACAAAGGAGGAAATAAACTTAAGTCCGAGAAGGTGTCCAATGTCCTAACCACACCCTCATGCTGGCTCCCTAGATGTGGTAGTAGCATATAATGGCATGTTAGCTGTATTAAGGCAGGGCATCAATTAAAGTGCTAGAGATAACTCGACACAATCCAAGGCATCTGTGGACTTTTATAAAAAGGCCAGGTTATAAAATAAGTAGTTTCGTTCTTCTGTATGTTCCTTTTTAAGTCACAATTTAAATGTCTAAAGGCCAATATTTTTGTTAGAAAAGATGTGATTCTATTTCACGGAACTGGATATTATACCAGCTACTCAAATGTTGCCCACAATCAAAAGTGTAATTCCTAGAAAATGATCTATCAGCAAGTACTTCTTTATGCAACACTCAGAATCTCTGTATTATCACAGAATTTGCATCTTGTTCAGTCTCCTCTCACCTGACCTACAAGCCATGCTGAGCTCTATGAAAAGCAAAAAAAAAAAAGACTGTTGTGAGAAAAGGCAACCGGAACTAAAATGTTGTTGTGAGGCATGTTAACCAAAGCATCCAACAAGCTGGAAAGGTGCTGAGCACTGCTGCTAACTTGAAGTGCCAACACAAAGCAACATCAGTGTGGGCAGCCAGGCTTGCAATGTCTAAAAGCTTTATTTGTCCAAGCTCTTAAACTGAATTCATGCTACTGCAAGGCCTCAAATGTCTATGCCTTTCATTTATCATATGTGATATCAAGGCCATGGTTATCTATAGCTTCTGGAATGCCCAGAGTACATATATAAGTTTCCCAATTTTGTTGGCTTAGATGAGAGGTTATCAGTTCTCCCTACTAGGTTAGATACCCCACCACTCTTTCCAGATTCTTCTCCCACCCTCCCCTTCATGCCTTCTTCGATGCTGCCTCCCTTCAGTCCCTATCCCCGTGCACCAGGTGTTCCACCTTCTGTTCACATAGATCCCTCTTTAAAACTCACGTCTCCCCTCAAGGCCATCCGTGCTAACCCTGCTAACTAAAAATGTTGCCACCAACTGGTTCAGTTAAGGAAAAACCCTACAATGTAAAGCAGTGATCCTCAGAAGCATGTATGATTAGTTTCTTGTGTGACAGCTGTCATCTTGGCTGAAACACAAGGGATTGAACCCAGGACCTCCAGAGCTAAAAAGCATGAGCTACTACAACTTGAGCTAAAGAGCCATACCTCTGTACTGTGGGGCTATAATAATAGAGCAAATAATTAAGCAATCAATTTGCAACCACTTAGAAGATAATGTGGTAAATAACAGTCAACATGGATTTATCAAGAACAAATTGTGTCAAACCAACATAATAGCTTTTTTTTTGACAGGGTAACAAGCCTTGTGGATGGGGGGAAGCGGTAGATGTGGTACATTTTGACTTTAGTAAGGCTTTTGTTACTGTCTCACAAACAAACTAGGGAAATACAACCTAGATGGAGCTACTATATGGTGGGTGCATAACCGGTTGAAAAACTCTTCCCAAAGAGTAGTTATCAGTGGTTCGCAGTCAAGCTGGAAGGGCATAATGAGTGTGGTCCCACAATGATCAGTTCTGGGTCCAGTTCTGTTCAATATCTTCATCAGTGATTTAGATAATGGCATAGAGAGTACACTTACAGAGTTTGCAAATTATACTAAACTGGGAGGGGTTGCAAGTGCTTTGGAGGATAGGATTAAAATTGAAAATGATCTGGACAAACTGGAGAAATGGTCTGAAGTAAAAAGGATGAAATTCAATATGGACAAATGCAAGGTACTTCACTTAGGAAGGAACAATCAGTTGCACACATACAAAATGGGAAATTACTGCCTAGGAAGGAGTACTGGGGGTCATAGTGGATTACAAGCTAAATATGAGTCAACAGTGTAACACGTTGCAAAAAAAAAAAAAAGCAATCATCATTCTGGGATATATTAGCAGGAGTATTGTAAGCAAGACCTGAGAAGTAATTCTTCTGCTCTACTCTGCCCTGATTAGGTCTCAACTGGAGTATTGTGGCCAGTTCTGGGTGCCACATTTCAGGAAAGATGTGGACAAATTGGAGAAAGTCCAGAGAAAAGCAACAAAAATGATTAAAGGTCTAGAAAACATGACCTATGAGGGAAGATTGAAAAAACTGGGATGGGATGGTCTGGATAATACTTAGTTCTGCCACGAGTGCAGGGGACTGGACTAGATGGCTTCTCGCAGTCCTTTCCAGTCCTACGATTATATGAACTCCTATCCTACATGGACAGGTGTAATGCTGACAGACCCCAGTCATCAGCAGGCAGAATTGAACCTGGGATCTCTGAAGCTTAGGGTAGGTCTACGCTACCACTTAAATCAATCTAACTTATGTAAGAAAAAGATCTCCCTCCACCCAAGCAACACAAGTGACAGTGACCTAAGCGCTGTCAACACCGGCGCTATGTCAGCAGGAGACGCTCTCCCGCTGACATAGCTTCTGTCTGTCATGGAGGTGGAGTAATTATGCCAACAGGAGAGCGCTCTTCCATCAGCATAGAGTGTCTTCCTCAGACGCACTACAGCAGCGCAGCTGTGCCAATGTAGTGCTTCTAGTGTAGACCTGCCCTCAGTGTATGAGTCTCTACTGCATGAGCTAAAACCAGTTGGCTTTTAGCTAAGGCTGTAGCAGACTCATCAATCTCTAGCTGTGCTAGGTGCTACTAGAGGGGGACAGAGTGCCACACCAAGCAGGCATGGGTTACATACTTCCCATAACTGAGGAAGCATGTCCTGAGCTTCCGAGACTTCCCAGTTGATATCCCAGAAGAGCCCCCACTTGTAATGCTGACACAGGCCCAGGTCATCGGTGGAGGGAGTGACCCTGGGACCTCTGGAGCTAAATGCATGGGCTTCTACTGCATGAGCTTAGAGAGGGATATGCATGCAGAGTTCTACTGAAGTTCATGAGAATTAGTGTGAGAGTAAGGGTCTGTGCATGTGAATCCCATTGTAGGCATGGGACCTAAGGCATAACCATCTTCTGAGGCGCCTGGAGCATTTTGTGTCTGATTTGTACGGTTCTATTTATTTAGACTGTAATCTCATTGGAGCAGAGGAAGTGTTTTTCTTTGTATCTTGTACAGCACCGTACTCACTGTCAGTGCTTAGCAGATGATAATAGAGCCAGAAGGGGCAATGTTCATTATGGACAGGTCCTCAGTAGCAACATCCAAATCTGTTACTTTCACTTTCAGGGCTGACAAACAAAATTTTAATTGTATCTTTTTAGGTGAGAAAAAATCCTAAATAATGGGATTTCTTTGGTATTTGTTCCATTATTGCAGTTATGACTCTTCTATGTCCCATCCTGATAACTGCAATACTAGAAGATAGTTGTTTGATGAATATTTAATAATTTTTGCTATACAAAATTATCAAACTAAATAGTCAATGTATAAAATAATAATTGCACATTATACAAATAACTACCAGTTAGTTGTCATACAGTAGTTCCTGAAATACAGTAAATGATCTATCTATATTGATGATCACAATGAATTCCTAAGTGACCACTGCAATAATCTGTTGAAGATGGTTTTCTATGAGCATTAAATAATGTGGGATATTTTTAGTTAATAACATGCATATATGCTCTTCAGGATGGTAATTCTTCATGCTGATAAATATTCACCACTATCTGTTACCTTCCTTTTTGTTTTTACTGTATGTTGATGGTGAACAATGAAACTGCACAACTTGTTTATAGAGTGAATTAAAATGCTTGAATATTGTTCACACTAAATATACATTGATAGCATACGTTGATATTAATTGGAGTTCACTTATAAAAATTAAAGTAGAAGTGCTCTTGAAATATCCATTTTTTTCTCTTAAATTGAAGGTAAAATATTCATTTTATATAACTCAGGTGCAGTGAATAAATGAAAGCTAAAATTGTGTTATTGATGTCATATCATTAAACAGGTGTGTTGCTTGTTTGTTGAATGATACTTAATATCTATCCATGGTTTTTCCTGCCATTTTCCTAAATGATCCTGCAAAATGTCTGAATTTATTTAATCAAATGTTCTTCCTGAACAGTGTAACAGAGTTTCCAGCACTGGTGATCAGTTTCTGAATGTGATTCAGCTTCAAAGTTATTAGCAAATGCTAAGACAGAAAGTTGGAATGTGTATAATTATATATTATCTTTATTTTAAAGATGGGTAAACTGAGGCACGTAGCTTAAGGACTTGCTCCTACTCCCATTAATGTCAATGGAAAAATTCCTATTGACTTCACTGGTGCAAGATGAGGTGCTTAGTGACTTTCCCAGGCCTTAGCAAGAGTTGGTGTTAGAATCAGTTTTAGAATTCAGCAATTTCTGGCTCTGTGTCCTGTGCTTAGATCATTGGACCCTAACTTTGTCTCCATCAAAAGTCACCAAACTAGCTGCTATTATCTTATGACTTTTTTTGTCTTTATATACATGTTCAGAGAACAGTGCGAAGAGGTTCGTTTACAATGGAGTCAGAGACATCAGAGAGAGGTGTGTTCAGACCGACTGGCCCAACTGGCCCTTAAGGAAGAATTGAAGAAGCAAGAGAAGAGGGAGGAACAGATATTTGCAGAGCTTTGGGAAGAGGACCGATTGGCCAAGGAAAAACGAGGGGTTGAGGACTTCCAGAAAAAATCTGAACAGAATCAAGAATTGCTGAATGTGCTTGATGCCCAGGTAGCCGCACTGGATGCTCAAAAAGAGGAGGCCAAGCGACTGAAAGAAGAAGAGGCTCGATTAGTGGTAATTTGATGGTTTTCAATGCAGGGTCATCATTAAAGTTTTATCTTCCACGGATATTTAAATTAGAGTGCACCTGACTTGAGTCTTCTGCTGATTTTTCACGGCAGGCTACAAAGCTCACCTGTGTTAATAAAAATTTTCTGAAGGAACAGGTTGAAGGATAAATGTTTTTAGTCTGGCTGGGCTGGGAGTGGTTGGAAATTGACCCTGGAGTGAACAGAATCTTCTTATGTGTGGTTTTCAATGACTGAAATGCTCAGATGCTAGCTTTGGGGAAGGGACTGTCTACTACTCATTATACTCCACACCCAAATATAGCCACTTTATGAACTTCATACCCTCATATCTCAATGTCTGTACTTTGACCCATCAACCTTTTACTCGCAATCGGGGATATTGCAGATTATGTATTCCTCATGCCACCTTATCTTAAACCAAACTTTGCACCCTCGATAATCTGTATGTTATTCCCTGATAACCAGAAACTTCTATGCTCAAACTCTGTTCACAATTTTTTTTAACATCATCTTAATAAAATTTTAAAATTTGGCTGTGATTTTCAAAGAGAAAATGGAAATTGGGCATCCAGCTCCGTCAGGTTGCTTTGAAAATAGCCTATATTGCTACAGCATCTAGTACAGTGAACCTGGGTGTGGCCTAAAGCACTGCTGTAATACAAGCAATACTGGGCACTCGATAATAATAGATGCATATTATAAATCACAAGGTACTTAAGGGTACTTAAAGCTCTCTTTCATTTAAAATAGTGGGAATTAAGCATCCAAATCCCTTTGGTCTCTTTGAAAATCTCTGCCATGTAGCAGTAAACAGTCCATGCACCATTTCAGTCATTTCAAACCACACATAGGAAAATTTCTGTTTGCTCCAGGGCAACTTTCAGGGCAGACCCAGCCAAACTAGAATCACTTGTCTTTCAACGTGCTCCTTTAGGGAAAAAAATATTAAAACAGATAGGCTTTGCAGCCTGCTCTAAAAGTCATTTCCGTGAAGGAAGAGGTGGAAGTTGGTAACATCATTTTTTCAATGCTGTGTCTGCCTCTACTACTACTGAGAGGTTTCATTTAGGTTCAGCACAGGCCAATGGACAGCAAAGTATGTCTGTGTATCCTTGTTTTATCAACATGTTTATGTGAGGGCCTAGCACAAATTATTTGAAAGCTGTTTTCTCTCTACGCAATAATATCATAGTATTTTATTGCTTTGAAGACAATTTTGCTCCTTCTACTAAACTCCTCTAATATTCAGAAATGCTTTGAAGGCATTGATAAATAGGCACAGTATAGCCAATTTCTACTAGCCATTGCAATGGAAATCGATTATTTAGGGAGAAAAATAATTCTATCTTTGCTGTCTTGGACCCTGTCCATCTTACAGCACCAACCTGTGCTTGCTGTAGCTCTTAGAAAATGGTTGCTAAGTGCTGTTCTGTTTAATATGATTTACATGCACGGTGCAGAGTTGTGTTTTGCAGAAACATGCTTCAGCCCTTCTGGAATGTCCCACATTCAATCCTGCTAAAACTATGTCCATATCCTCCAGAGGATGAACACTGGGGGAGTTTTGTGCTGCCATCACATGATGCCACACCATCATACAGTGGATGCAGTGCACTGCAGACATTATCCAACATGGATGCAGATCAGTCCTTTGTCACAGCTGCTACTGCTCATTTTTTTTGCCATTCATAGGCATCAGACTGCTTCTAGCTGGAGAAGTCAGTTGAGAGCAGGAAGGTTAAATACCCTGCTCCAGCATTATTACTATTATACAGCTCTGTTTTATCTCATGGGCCTGGTTTGGCAGTAGTGTTGTGTATGCTGTGTATCAAATACTAGACAATCAATCTACTCTTTGGAGGCTGA
The DNA here is from genome assembly GCF_002925995.2 of Terrapene triunguis. Lineage (NCBI taxonomy): Eukaryota > Metazoa > Chordata > Testudines > Emydidae > Terrapene > Terrapene triunguis. The sequence continues at coordinate 9,946,766 of NW_020664420.1, read as the reverse complement.
GAGAGTGGAGCTGGCAAACTAATCTGTCTGCAACCTGCATCTGTTTTGAGGAGGGTACCCCTAAACGAAGAGTGTTGTACATTAGCACACTTACTTGGTGTTGGCAGCTGGGATATCAGTCAGTGGGATGATTGGTATGGCTTTGGCTGATGTTGCACAAGGGTAACAAACATTTATGTTTTGGACTCAGGCACTCAGATGCTACAATGATGAGTTTGGGATAAATGCCTAAACAGATAATTTGCTTGCTGGTGTTAAGGAAGCTTGGAGAATGGGGTAAATAATTCTGGCATTAGCATCTCTATCATATGTTGGCAAAGTTTACAGTTGTTACTAGAGATGTATTTACTAATTCACTCCTCATCCCGTCCCACCCTTGATCTTTATTCCATTGTTGTCGTTTATCCTGTATATCCATTCATTGATGATCACGATGGTCCCTTCTGGCCTTACGATACATAAGCTATGAATCTCTCATTAATTCTTGATTTTTCTGATGTCTGACAGTGGTTCCCTGTGAAATCTTTTTGGAATTTGACTTACTGCTCTCTGAAGCTGACGGCTCAGCTACTCTTTCCACTGACTGGTGACACGATGCTGTTAATTTTTTCTTCAGCCTCCTCTGAAGATGTATTGTAAACATGAATTTACCCACATAGGCCTCCATTTTCAAAAGTGAATAGTGATTGTTTTTGCGTGCCCAACTTAAGACACCTTAAAGGGGCCTGATTTTGAGACATGCTAAGACATCTTTAAGGTGTCTCAGGTTAGGCACCCAAAAACTGAGGTAGCCAGCAATCACTTGTCACTCTTGAATTAGTCTTTATTATTTATCCACATTGCCTCCTTTTCCCCCAGTTCCCCATTTTAGTGATAAATGTAGTGCTCGTGAAAGTGGCAATGATCATGCTATTCTGGCTGGGAGTCGGACAAGCACTACACAAGTGTCCCTGTACATCTCTTCCATTGCACTTCAGTCCTCACTTGCTATAAGACTGTCAATTTTTTAACATATTTACAGTGTTTCAGTACCACAACTATATAAACATATGTAGAATAAACACTGTGGATCAAATTCCACCCTCATACTCATGCAATTACACTGAAGATAGAATTTGGCCAAAAACCTGTATAAACTGCCTCCTCCTCCAATAACTTGCCATTACTCTGCATCATTCTTCTCTCCTTTACTGTTCAACATCTTCTTCATCATATGTGGGGTGACTCAGATATAGTGATTTCTGATATTTTTATTTTTACAGTGCTCAAAAGTGTGCTGGACTCTTCCCAGTTCAGATTAAAAGGCTCCATCTCTGCCCTGGAGAGCTTACATAGCCATCAGTAACTTTGAATCAGAATTGCAGGCTCCATGCACAGTTTATGTCCCAGCATGGTATCCAGTTGTTTTCTTAAACAGGGGAGCTTTTCCACTGTGTAGGAACGATAGGAAGTATGGCAAGAGACCACCCTGGCTTAACCAGGAGATCTTCAATGATCTAAAAATCAAAAAAGAATCCTACAGAAAGTGGAAACTAGGTCAAATTACACAGGATAAATCTAAACAAATGGCACAAGTATATAAGGACAAAATTAGAAAGGCCAAGGCACAAAACAAGCTCAAACTAGCTAGAGACATAAAGGGTAACAAGAAAACATTCTACAAATGCATTAGAAGCAAGAGGAAGGCCAAGGACAGGGTAGTCTTGTTACTCAATTTGGGGGGGGGGGGGAATAACAACAGAAAATGGAAGTGGCAGAGGTGCTTAATGACTTATTTGTTTCGGTTTTCACCAATAAGGTTGGTGGTGACTGGACATCTAACAGTGAACACCAGTGAAAATGAGGTAGAATCAGAAGAGGCTAAAATAGGGAAAGAACAAGTTAAAAATTACTTAGACAAATTAGATGTCTTCAAGTCACCAGGGCCTGATGAAGTGCATCCTAGAATACTCAAGGAGCTGACTGAGGAGATATCTGAGCCATTAGCGATTATCTTTGAAAAGTCATGGAAGACGGGAGAGATTCCAGAAGACTGGAAAAGGGCAAATATAGTGCCAATCTATAAAAAGGGAAATAAGGATAACCCGGGGAATTACAGACCAGTCAGTTTAACTTCTGTACCCAGAAAGATAATGGAGCAAATAATTAAGCAATCAATTTGCAAACATCTAGAAGATAATAAGGTGATAAGTAACAGTCAGCATGGATTTGTCAAAAACAAATTGTGTCAAACCAACCTGATAGCTTTGTTTGACAGGGTAACAAGCCTTGTGGATGGGGGGTAAGCAGTAGACGTGGAATATCTTGACTTTAGTACAGTAACTCCTCACTTAAAGTCGTCCTGGTTAACATTGTTACGTTGCTGATCAATTAGGGAACATGCTTGTTTAAAGTTGTGCAATGCTCCCTTCTAATGTTGTTTGGCAGCCGCCTGCTTTGTTCACTGCTTGCAAGAAGAGCAGCCCGTTGCAGCTGGCTGGTGGGGGCCTGGAACCAGGATGGACTGGCAGCCCCCCATCAGCTCCCCCTATCAGGTCCCCGCTCTCCTAAGTTCCCTGTGCTGCAGCTGCCCAGCAGGCTAGCAATTGCCGGCATTCAGCTGTCCCTCCCGCAGCTGCCATGTGCTGCTCCTGCCCTCTGCCTTGGAGCTGCTCCCAGAGACTCCTGCTTGCTGTACAGGGGGAAGGGGGGGGCTAATGTCAGGGTGTCCCCCTCCCCCCTGCTCCTGCACACCCCATTTCCATAGAGCAAGCAGGGGTACACACGACAGGGTTCAGGACGGAGGGAGCTTCCAGGCAGCAGCTGCGGTCTCAGCAAGCTGATCTAATTAACAAGGCAGTGTACTTAAGACTGGGGTCAGCTACTTAAAGGGGAAATGTGCATCTCACACACACTCACTCACTCACTCTGTGTCTCTCTGTCTGCTATGCTCTCTCCCCTCCCTGCTGCCTTGTAGAGTGAGGCTACATTAACAATGAGTCAACCCTTGAGGGCTCAGTTAATCATTTAGCAGTAAGGCATTCTCTGCGAAATTTCCCACCCTCTGACTTCACCACCTCAACCAAGCTTCACAATCATCATTGCTGTGTACCAGTATTAAATTGTTTGTTTAAAACTTATACTGCGTGTGTGTGTGTGTGTGTGTGTGTGTGTGTGTGTGTATATATATATATATATATATATATATATATATATATATATGTGTATATATATATAGGCTTTTGTCTGGTGAAAAAAATTTCCCTGGAACCTAACCCCCTCATTTACATTAAATCTTATGGGGAAATTGGATTCACTTAACATTGTTTTGCTTAAAGTCGCATTTTTCAGGAACATAACTACAACGTTAAGTGAGGAGTTACTGTAAAGCTATTGATGCTGTTTCGCATGACCTTCTCATAAACAAACTAGGGAAATGCAACCTAGATGGAGATACTATAAGGTGGGTGCAAAACTGGTTGGAAAACCGTTCCCACAGAGTAGTTATCAGTGGTTCACAGTCATGCTGGAAGGGCATAACGAGTGGGGTCCCACAGGGATCAGTTCTGGGTCCGGTTCTGTTCAATATCTTCATCAATTATTTAGATAATGACATAGAGAGTACACTTACAAAGTTTGCGGACGCTACCAAGCTGGGAGGGATTGCAAGTGCTTTGGAGGATAGGATTATCATTCAAAATGATCCTGACCTACTGGAGAAATGGTCTGAAGTAAATAGGACGAAATTCAATAAGGACAAATGCAAAAGGAGGGAACAATCAGTTGCACACATACAAAATGGGAAATGACTGCATAGGAAGGAGTATCTGGAAAGGGATCTGGGAGTCATAGTGGACCACAAGCTAAATATGAGTCAACAGTGTAGCGCAGTGGAGCTACTCTGAATTTACACTGGTGTAACAGGAAACAGAGGTTGGCTCCATTATTAGAAATGGCTCTAGTTAATATTTATTGTACACAGATTCTTTTGTGTGAAAATTTGAAAGTGTTCAGATACAAATAATGAATTGATGTTACTCTTGATTTGCAACACTATATGAATCATTGCCCATCGTAAGTATTTAGAGAGCGCCAATCTCTCCATTTGGCAATGAAACATACATGATAATTAGAAAGAAAATCCTGAATTCTAATGAATAATATGCTAAAATATTCATGCTTTAACAACTGTATTAGATGACAATAGTAAATCTGAAATCCCCTAGCATCAGCAAGCAAAATCTTCAATATTTATCTTCCCACTTATATGTTCCAATTAAACTAATCCCAGCCATTTTTTTTTTTTTTTTGGAAGTTATACAGTGATCTTGCAAGTTGGCTACTCTTCTTTTATTGTTGCAGGAAGAGGAAATGAAGCTGTTTAAACTAGAAAATGAGCGAGTTCAGATGGAGAAATTACAGAAACAGAAGGAACACAGGGACATGTTGATCAATTCAGCTCGGGCAAAGATGAAGCGTCTTAATCGGGAAAAACAAGAGGAACTTGCTCTAGACATGAAGATCCTAGAACAACTTTCCCATGAATCCCAGGAAGACACAGAGGGAAAAAATCAAAGAAAGGTAAGAGCAAAGGGCATTTGATTTTTTTCAAATTGTGTCTGATCTCCTGATTTGGACTAATTCCATTGACCTCAATGGAGTTACATAGGTGTGAGATTGGAATCAAGCCCTATTCTGTTTATAAATTGATTTTTTTGTTGGAAATCTTTTTATATTTTATTAAGATCTTTGACTGCATATTTTTTAAAATGAATACCATTAGCTAGGTTTGCACTTGACCAGATTAGAGGTCTGGGGCAAAAGACTGGAATCCCAGAGGATCATGGAATCTAATCTGGTCTGACCCACATGCTGCTTCTACTGTGTTCAAGTCAGTGGCTCTTTTGGGGCTTTACACTACCTGGCTGGGAATATAAGTTAGAAAGTCTAATGCTAAGCTTTCTGCAGTTTCATGGATGTTGTTGACTGGATATTTGTAACCGCAGAGAAAAATAAATCTTATTTAAACTGAACTGAAATGTATTTAAATACTAACAAAATTGTTTAAAATCTTTAATTATTAGCTAGATATATGTGTAGTTTAAGTTTGCAATTGAGATGCTTTAAATGGCACAAGCTGACTTGAATTCAGACTTCTCTGTCTCTACTACAAATTCACTAGCACTTAAGGTTCAGTCTTGCATTGTGCTTTTGGGCTTTTGCTTTTTTATGATTTATAAAGATAGCCTGAAGGAAAAAAGGGAAGGGAATCCTGTTTGCTTTATACTGAAATTGAAGTCTTGTTTTTAATCTGGCTGTTCGCAACAATTTTTTTAAACAACTATTTATCTCCAGCTTCCTTTCCTGGTATTGAAAGGATGTTTCTGTTAAAGTTCAACACCTGTCTCCTTCAGTTAAGGTATTAGAGCTTGTAATAAACATCTCTGTTTCCTGAAAACATCTGAGTTCAAGAAACTTGCTATTTCTTAAATTAAAAACAAGTAGATTCACCACCGCCTGGAAACCAAAAAATCTTTTGCAGGTTACCATTAAAGCTGAGCAAGGAACTGCACTCTTTACTCTGCTTTAGGTGTTTATAAGCTAATGCATGTTAGGGAAATGCTGCAAATATTTCCTGCATTCATAGCATTGGTTCAGTTCCACTGGGGTTAGGCAACAGTGGGAACCCTGGTATAGAAAGGGTACAGGTCTGCCACTGGCATTTAAAGCACTATGTTAGTTAGACCTGTTCAGAGCAAAGTTAGATGACCTGGTGCTTAAAACACTGGTGGTACCCAGCATTGCTAGCGCTGAACTGGTGTTATTAACAGCGTGATGTTTTTGCAAAGCTTTCGGCATAGACAAGACTGGTAAAGTTAATGGCTGTTACAGGAAAAAGTCAGAGTCCTAAACTCAGATTCTGGCACATAATTGAAAGAAAAAATAATTTTGAACTATGTAGTTAGAAAATGTATGTATTTGTATGAATGAGTCTACGTATTCTGTAAATGATTTACTATAGGATTTTAAGGAGTTTTTTCATATTTAAAAGCACTGCAGTTTACTTTCAAAATAGGGCTAGAGTGTCTTTAGAAGATAGGTTGTTGTACTAAAAGTCACTAGTCTGGGTTCTATTCCTGGCTTTGCCACAAAGCTGCTGTGTGACTTTGGGCAAGGTACTTCATTTCTCAATGCCTCAGTTTCCCCAGCTGCAAAATGGGGATCATGATTACAAAAAAAAGGTAAAGAGCTTTGAGATCTACAGAAGAAAGTGCTATAGATGACCTAAGTTGGATCATGCTGGCTCAAATTATTCTTCTGTGTTCAAATTTACTATCTAGATTCATCAATTCAAAATATTACGTTATGCTTTAAGAAACTTTTTTCTTTATTTCATCAAAAATGTAAATTTTAGCCTAATGATGCTTCCGACGCTAAAGAAAGGTTTTCAGTCTTGATAAGATGCAATAATGCTGGAAATATTTCATAATTTGAACTAGAGTTTTGTTTCAAATTCAGGTTTAATTTATTTTTACAGTAATTGGCCAAGCTTGTGAGTTCCTACATTCAACTTGATGGCTTTTCTCTGTCTGTATGTAATGCAATAACTTTTGAACACCGCATCCAACCAATTCCAAAATGTCAGGAAGTGTTGTGGGTGTCAAGGGGCAGAATCCTATTAATTTTGGCAAAAATGGGAAAACTGGCAGGGGGGAATAGGGGATTGTGACAGGGTATACGAACCCTGCACCGGGCAGAAAGGAGTTAAGGAGTTGCTCTTGGCTGGAGTGGCCTGCCCTGCCACACCTGCAAGTCATGTCAGGAATGGAGGAGGGGTTTGACATTGGGGAAGCTCACTACCTCCTGGGCAGCTCTGGGAGGACAGCAGAGTGCTGAGCTGCCCGCCTCCCAGGGAGAGGCCTGGAAGAGAGCAGAGTCTCAAAGAAGGCTTAAGTCCCCTGAGGTGAAGGGCCCTGTATCCTGTTCCTTGTGCTAGGGAACCAGTGGACTTTGAGCCATACCCTTCAGGGTGCTACTGAACATCCCACTTGAGTGACTGGATACAGAGTGAGCACACAATTCCATCACCTCCCCAAGAGGCACTGTTGAAGGACCAAAACCCTGCCAGAGAGACACCGAGCCCATTGCATCTGATCAACAGACCTATCAGCTTCAGAGGGGATCAGCTTCAGAGGGGAATACACACAGCCGCTGCCAATGTTGGGGGGAGAGCAATGGTATGGGGGAAAGGGAAACCTGGGAGGGACACAGGGCCCCGGCCACCAGGCAAAGGGGCAGCAAACAGAGCCCTTAACATGTGAGAAGAATGAGGGATGTTGGTATGGGGGAAGGAAGGAGTGTGGAGCACACAGAACCCCTGGCATGATGGAGGGGTGGGGGATTGCAGGGAGTCCCTGAAATAGAGGGAGGGTAGCACACAGGGAGTTTATGCAGGCTGTGGAGGGATGCAAGGAGCCCCTGCTGTGTACAATGCGCTCGTCCTACAGATGCTATGAAGTGCACAACTCTCTGGTAATAATACTTTTCAGTGATAGGGCGTGATTCTCTTCTCACATCAGTGTAAATCCAGTATAATTCCTTTTGAACTCAATAGAATGACCAGTGTAAAACTGGAACACAAAGTGATTAAGTGACAGCAAGATGTGGCAGAGTTTGGAAAAGAAGCCAAGGGCATGTCTGTGCTGCATCTGGGAGCAAGCCTCCCAGCCATGGTCAACTGACTTCTACGAGTGGAGCTTATGCTAGTGCGCTAAAAACAGCTGTGTAGATGGTGCTGCTTTGGCTGGGAGCTTGGGGTCTGAAGCCTGGGGTGGCTTGAGAAGTCAAGCTCCAGCCTGAGCCACAACATCTACACAGCTGTTTTTAGTGCACTCGCACAAGTCTGTGGATCCAGGCTGGGAGTCTCGCTCTCAGCTGCAGCGTAGACATGCTTCCAGTCTTTTTTCCCAGTCCACCACCAGACACTGCTTTCCATGAATAAAATGATTTTGAAATGCCTTTTTGAACTAGCTTATTGAAAGTCTATATACCGTCCACATTTTGTAGCAAGAGCTGTTCAAGGAGCAGCAGATGTATCGGGAATATCTGGCTCAACAATTGGAAGAGGAGACACGTCGAGAGAAAGAAATGGACAAGCTGCTGGAGGAAGAGATGGAGAAGTCTTGGGCCAAGAAGGCTGAGCAAATGAGATTGGAAAAGGAAGCTAGGAAACGGCTAATGAAAGATGTCCTGGATACAAGACGACTGCAGATTGAGGAGAAGTGTAAGAAATTTCAGCACAATTAGTCTGTGGGTCAAGTACTGCCCATGGTAAAGTGAATGCAAGTTCTGTCATAGTCAATGGAGATGGCACATGCTTTCCCTGAAAGCGGAATTTGGCCCCAAGTGCATGTAGGGGACAAATGGGGGACCCTGGTATGGGGTAGAGAGGGGAGCACACAAAGAATTGGGGACACATACTGCATAGACACTATTACAACAGACAGTGCTATTGCATTAGGGCCCAATCCTACAGCCTTACTCATACAAACAGTCTTTACTTATGCTAGTTATCCCATTGACATGAGTGAAACAAAGACTAATCAAATAAAGATTGTAGGAGTAAGCCCTTATTTCAGAACATTCTGAAATTGTATATGTGAAATCCTCTCTTCTAAGTGACAGATGTGGGTGGAAAAATACCAGCAACATCTCTCCTATTGCTTTTGTGCCTTTCCAGAAGCAGCAAGACTCAAGCCTGCCATTTAGAATAAGCTATTTGGGTTTAAGTTTACATCCTTCCAAGGTTAGCAGTGCATTTATTTTTCCTTTTGCAGTGGAGAGAAATGCAAAGCAGCAGGAAGAACTTGCTCAGGACAAGGAACTATTAGCTGAAGCCATTAAAGAACTCAATTCTATAGAAGAAGAAAAATATTTAAGGTATGTTTTCCTTCTGATGTCAGTAAGTTTTGTAATAAAGTTGAGTCTTAAACTCTTCAGAATTGAATAATTCTCATTTTGAAGTAGTAGTGTAATAGCAATGGGCTTTGTTCTGCACAAATTTTCTCTGCAGGTGCTATACTGTGTAGCCAATTTGCTATTGACTATTCAGTAGTACCTATGTTATACTGAAATTGGTATTACACAACCACCCAAACCTAGTTGTTCATATACAGTTGTATTCCACCAAGTGTAATTGTCTTGAGCTTACTGGTTGTTTTTAGTAAGTACATACCCATATTCTGTGACTTAAGAGGTGTATTCCTTAAATTCTGTTAATAAAAGTTATTAAGGATTGTAACATTAGCTGAGTTTTGAGAGAGATTAATTCAACTACTTAAGCATAAGAGTTGGAATGTTCTGGCTTATTGCAAAACTCTGTCCACCCTTGAAGAATATCGACTGACAGTGCATTCAGGCATTGAAACACAAGACCACACCATCAGAACAAATTCTCACTAGCTTATCATCGCCTGAGGAAAGAATACTAGTACTTAGCACTATCTGAAATACAGCGGTTCTAGATGTCATGTACACAGGCCTTTCTTTACAGTTTCATTTTACTATCCATAATGTTTTATCCGCTTGATTCCTTTTCCATACTATTGCCCACTCTGATGCTTATTTGGAGAAAGTAATCGAGTAGCCCCTTCCAGAGCCAATATCTGTTTCATTCCATGGTGTTTGGGTAACATGGTTAACAGAAAAGTTCTCAGACCATCTCTAGGCTTTGGTGGCAGTCACACTCTGCAGAGGAAGAGGTGCTGGCCATATCACTTAGAATAGATGTGCTGCACTTTTTTGTGTCAGGAAGCAGAGTCTTGCCACGTGGCTCACACAGCACCTCATTAATGCACTGGTTTTGAGGAAACTGTTGACACGTAAGTACCATGGTGATGCATGCTTTAGAAATACCTGAGGTAGGTAGGTGGGCTGTTCAAACAGCACTCCAGAGGATAGCAAAGATTAAGTGCAGGTCTTGGGGTAGAACTCACTTTCTTCTCCCAAGCCATTTCTCAGAGTAATGTTAGCATAAGGCCATGGCAGGAATCTCTGGCCTGCCTTCTTAGATGGAAGTACAATAAAAGAATCATAGAATATCAGGGTTGGAAGGGACCTCAGGAGGTCATCTAGTCCCACCCCCTGCTCAAAGCAGGACCAATCCCCAGACAGATTTTTGCCCCAGATCCCTAAATGGCCCCCTCAAGGATTGAACTCACAACCCTGGGTTTAGCAGGCCAATGCTCAAACCACTGAGCTATCCCCCCCCCCCGAGTTATTTTAAAAACAAGAGGGGGGAAATTGGATATTAGGGTGCGACAGGCATGAAACATAGCCAGATAAAGACCTAGACCTAACATTTAAGTATAGTCTGCATAATCCTCAGTCATCTCCTCACCACAATAACAGACAGATAAAGAGTTACACAGATTTTGTGGGGGGAAAGCATACAACTTATTTGATTAATGATTGTTTGTTCATTGATCATTGTTTGTTAAGCACTGAGATTTTACTCTGATTTATAAGCCACAGTAAAGACATATTGGGCCCCCAAAGAGTTTACAGTTTATTAAAATGTGGTGGTTGTTCATTAGAATAGTAGTTAATGATAAGTTTTAAGCAGTATTTCACATAAGATTGATCAATGATACCTCAAGAAATCTGAGCTGTTAATTTTCTATCTTTAGCTTCTAAGAGTAGGTCTACACTGCCCACGTTACAGCATGGCCATGGCATGCTTTATCGATAGGGAAGAACTCTCCCGGCGATAAAAAATAACCACCCCGAATGAGTGGTGGTAGCTTTATCGCCAGGAGTGCAGCTCCCGGCGATAAAGCGCTGTCTATACTGGTGCTTTTCAGCACTAAAACTTTTGTCACTCAGGGGGGTGTTTTTTCACACCCCTGAATGACTAAAGTTTAGCGCTGAAAGTGGCAGTGTAGACACAGCCTAACTGAGACATTGGCCATGTCATTTGCAGACGAATGCAGGAGGCAAAGGAATATCGGGAGCAGTTGCAGGCTCAGATTACCTATCAGCAGCAGGCCCACGTTGCTGAGGAAGAAGAGAAGCAGCGAGAATATGAATCAGGACTAGCAGCAGAGAGAGTGTACCAAGAAAAGATGAAAGACATTCTATCAAGACCCTACATGAAATTAGCAGAAATCCATCCCTTGAGAAGAAAACTAATGTCTAATCTGCAAGTATAGCATTTACTTATTGTGATGTATACAACTTCAGCTCCCTTTAGACTGTATTTAAAACAGTATATATGAATTTGTACTTTTCATACTAATTAATATATCTGGTTCCACTTTCCCTGTATTTGTATGCAAATCATTTTAAGGCGCATATACGTATAAGAATTAGACACCTTTTCAAAGGGCTATTTTTCCCCCTTTGGATTTTCTTGGAGACAATAACTTTTCCTCCGTTTAGATTTAGACATTTTTACATTTTAAATAAAACAACATTGTGTATGAATAGCATCTATGAAATGAACTGCATGTAAGTGTTCCTCAAAAATCTACAGAAAGGCACATTTATAGAAGAATTTCAGGAAACTTTAATTGGGCCATACAAATAGTTCAGCTTTTAAAGGGTCATTTTAATTATGTATTTAAACAAAAAACACTTGATACACATTTTTAGTATCTTTGAAAAATATGTAGTGTGTGTCCACTTTATGTCTGAGACTCTTTCAAAGGGATAGTAAATATAAATCTTTATAGACCCTGGTGGTTAATAAGGATCTGTGGAACTTCAGGATCTCCAAAACTGATCTGTGAAATTATTGCTGGGAGAAATTTACTGCATAAGATGACTAAAATCACTCTTTCTTCCAAAAAGGGTTATTCTCCACCTGTATAGGGTTCAGTCCTGCATTTCTTGCATACCTCAGATGGTCACAAATACTTTATTTTGCTTGCACAAGATACAGAGGATCAGGCTGTGTCTCAGGGTGGTTGACCCCTTTAAGGGGAGTCAGGGCCCAAGCTACCTGTGACAGGCTCCTGTAAGGGAGAATGAGCCAACCCAGACACACATGGCTGGCTGGCTGGCTGGCAGGCAGCTAATGAGGCTGATAAAGGGGTACCAGTGCTGGGGTGGGAGTTTCTGGAGACAGGGAGCTCTTGAGGAGATGTGCTCCTAAGAGAGCTGATAAGGAGAGCCCACAAGAGTAGGGAACGTAGAAGGTGTGCTCCTGGAGACAGGGAACTCCCAGGACAGCTGATCAGGAAGGCTCATGTAAGCAAAGACCCTAGATGTGCTTCTAGAGAGGGGAGATTTCTGAGGGCAGAGTTACTTCTGGCAGCCCTCCAAGAAGGCCTATTCCCAGCAAAAGGTTCTCCCAAACAGTGGTGACAAGCACAGCCCATCAAGAACTACGTGCTGTCCCAGAGAAGGGATTCAATTGACAGATCTCTACCAACTCTGGCTCCAGGGAAGGATTCTACCGAGGTAGCAGCAAGAGGCCTGACTCCAGGGAAGAGTGCAGAGTCAAGAAAACTCTGCTGATAAAGAACCCAGGTAGAGGGAAGAGGTGGACTCAGGTGGGAACAGATAAACTGACTGATTCCCAGCTAAGACACTAGGTGAAGGTGTGCTTGTATTCTCGTTGGGACACTGATTAATAAACTAGACCCCTCAGAAAGGGTTCTGTTCCTTATGTAAAGCCTCATTGAACTTATTGATGGCACATTAGGGGAAACTGAGGCAGGGAACACCTAGCTACAGGCAGCGCAGGGGCCAGCGGCACACTCCATAACATACCACTAACAGGATGGTCAGATTCTTAAAGCAAAAAAACTGGAAAAATGTCAGTACGTGGTTATATCCATTGCAGAAGGGTTTTGGCAGTGGGTCGATGGGAAGCTTCTCTTCCCCCATCTGTGGCTTCAATCCACAAGTCCTCCCCAATTAGCACCTGCTTCCCCTTCAGAGTGGGGTGGCCGAAGAGTGGCGGCTGCTGACTGAGGGCCTAATTTTGCAGGCAGAAGTGCAGAAGTAAGGGTGGCAATACCATAGCGTGGCAGCTCTGCCTTCAGAGCTGGGATCCCAGCCAGCAGCCGCTGCTCTCCAGCTGCCCATCTCTGAAGGCAGCACCACCCTCAGTAGCAGCGCAGAAGTAAGGGGAGCAGTACCGTAACCCCCACCATCACCACCAACTCCTTTTTGAATCAGGATCCCTACCATTACCACAGTGTAAAATTTCAGATTTAAATAGCTGAAATCATGAAATTTATGATTTTCAAAATCGTTTGACTGTGAAATTGACCAAAATGGACCGTGAATTCGGTAGGGCTGTAGGCATGGGATAAATGTCCTTTCCTAGGGGGAAATCCTACACCATCATCTCTATATTTTTGCTAATGCCTTGTCATCTGCTCCTCTGTCTGGGACTAAAAAACAACAACAAGAAATAGGATTTTCTCTAGTGTTTTACTTCATGATTGATTATGCTTTAATAATGAACTGAGAGACACACAATGCTTTGTTTTTCTGTTGTATTTAGCTTAAAGGAAGGGACATACCTGGGTACAGTCTAGACTAATGAGCATCTGTGCCACCCTTGCACTGCAACCTTGGGTGCCTTACAATGCCTTGCTGAAGGAGTTCCCACATGGGCCGCTCACAAACACCCTTCCAGCATGCAAACCACACCCTGAGTGTTTGTGTTACACTCTGGCTCTCACCAGCCTGGGTTATACTGCAGGGTGACCCCAACACACTCCCAGTCTTAGATTTCCCCCCCAGAAATGTATGTCCCAGCTCTCTCCTGGAAAATACCTGTTTATATAAAAGTCTGTTATTTTTGTAATAGAAATAACATGCACACATCTTGCCACCCCAAATGGAGTTTCCCAAGCACTTCAATTTAAACACACTGGATTAGATAAAACAAGTTTATTAACTACATAGAGATTTTAAGTGAGCACACGTAATAAGGCATAAAAGTCAGAAATGGTTACAAGAAAACTAAAGATAAAATGCAACCAGTGTATAACTTAAACTATGTTAAATTCAAAGCAAGGTTTTCTCACCACATGCTCTCAGCAGTCTTACTGACTGAACTTCTTAGATCAGGAGCCCTTCTCTAGTCCAACAGCTTCTTACTTTGTCCCTTCAGGCACAGTGAATCAATGGACAGGAGGATGGGGTGGGGGGCCTTGAGGTGTTTGTCCCTCCATTTATAATTTCAGTCTCCATTTTGAAAAACATTTCCAGCTGGGTACCAGGAGACAAAAAGTCTCTAGGGAAGAATGTTTCCTGCTGCTTTTTCTTCATCTGTTTGAGCTTCCTTTGGTTCCCTTCCTGCTTGATGCAAATTAAGCAGAGCACACATTCCTTGGTTTGAGACAGTTTGGAACATACGTTAACACTGCCATACAGTGGAATCTTATAACTTTACATACAGTGTTGCCACACACATTTTATCAGGATGGTACCAATCAGCAAATTATGAGTTTTCAAATGATACAAGGCATACTTTGTACAATGATTATTACAATAGTGTGTAGGATGTGAATACAGGGGTATGTTTTATCACAGCTCCCATATATAAGACAGCAATCCAGTTTGTGAATGGATAAAACAGGAGGCCAAAGTCATGGTCCTTTATCCTAAACAGAGAAGCACATTGCCTCAAGTCATTAAACAGGATGTTGGACAATCCGTCCTCCAACCCGCAAATGGTCTGGAGAAGTCCAGGAACGGAGGGAGTAATCAGCCAACAGAAAAGCCTCAAGCTATTCAACTTCCTATTGTAGGCCAATACGGACCCATTCAGCTCCGTGAGCTCTTTGAGCCACTCATAGCTGATGATGGATGAAATCAACGTGAAGAGCAAAACTTGGGCAGGAAAGAGTCACTTTATACGCTTTGCACACACACCCCCTTCTCAGCCCCCCAAAATGCAGGCTGAAACCAGAGAATGAAGACCTATTTGGCCAGAAGGAGGTGGATTAAAAGTTGGGCTCCTAACCAGTGGTGAGATTGTGGGGCGGATAAGAAAGTAGTAGTGCTCTGCTCTAGATCTATCCAGAGTCCACGAGTTTCTGGATATTTCTACTAAAACAAGTGGCACAGTGAACTAGTTAACTATTACAGTCTTCACTGCTAAAACCCCATTGAGATGACTGGTGCAGGTAGCACCGGGTTTAGAATGAAGTGCTGCCTTCCTCCCTTCACACACAGGCTGAGAGAGAAGTCTACCACAACAATAGGTTGCCAATCCTCCAGGATTGTCCCGGAGTCTCCAGGAATTAAAGATTAATTGGACACAGACTGGCTAACCTAGTGAGGAGGGCTTTAAACTAGGTTCGACGGGGACAGGTGAGCAAAGCCCACAGGTAAGTGGGGAACATGGAGACCTGGGAGATGGGTCGGAAACGAGAGGGAGTGTGGGCTATATTGGCAGAGAGAAAGGAGGGTCAGGACAAAACTGGGAGGAAAGATCAAACCAGTATCTTAGATGCCTATATACAAATGCGAGAAGTATGGGTAATAAGCAGGAAGAACTGGAAGTGCTAATAAATAAATACAACTATGACATTGTTGGCATCACTGAAACTTGGTGGGATAATACACATGATTGGAATGTTGGTGTGGATGGATACAGCTTGCTCAGGAAGGATAGACAGGGGAAAAAGGGAGGAGGTGTTGCCTTATATATTAAAAATGTACACACTTGGACTGAGGTAGAGATGGACATAGGAGACGGAAGTGTTGAGAGTCTCTGGGTTAGGCTAAAAGGGGTAAAAAACAAGGGTGATGTCATGCTAGGAGTCTACTACAGGCCACCTAACCAGGTGGAAGAGGTGGATGAGGCTTTTTTTAAACAACTAACAAAATCATCCAAAGCCCAAGATTTGGTGGTGATGGGGGACTTCAACTATCCGGATATATGTTGGGAAAATAACACAGCGGGGCACAGACTATCCAACAAATTCTTGGACTGCATTGCAGACAACTTTTTATTTCAGAAGGTTGAAAAAGCTACTAGGGGTGAAGCTGTT
The DNA here is from genome assembly GCF_002925995.2 of Terrapene triunguis. Lineage (NCBI taxonomy): Eukaryota > Metazoa > Chordata > Testudines > Emydidae > Terrapene > Terrapene triunguis. The sequence goes on along the minus strand of NW_020664420.1, from coordinate 9,930,768 downwards.
CTAGACTTGATTTTAACAAATAGGGAGGAACTCGTTGAGAATTTGAAAGTAGAAGGCAGCTTGGGTGAAAGTGATCATGAAATCATAGAGTTTGCAATTCTAAGGAAGGGTAGAAGAGAGAACAGCAAAATAGAGACAATGGATTTCAGGAAGGCAGATTTTGGTAAGCTCAGAGAGCTGATAGGTAAGGTCCCATGGGAATCAAGACTGAGGGGAAAAACAACTGAGGAGAGTTGGCAGTTTTTCAAAGGGACACTATTAAGGGCCCAAAAGCAAGCTATTCCGCTGGTTAGGAAAGATAGAAAATGTGGCAAAAGACCACCTTGGCTTAACCACGAGATCTTGCATGATCTAAAAAATAAAAAGGAGTCATATAAAAAATGGAAACTAGGACAGATTACAAAGGATGAATATAGGCAAACAACACAGGAATGCGGGGGCAAGATTAGAAAGGCAAAGGCACAAAATGAGCTCAAATTAGCTACAGGAATAAAGGTAAACAAGAAGACTTTTTATCAATACATTAGAAGCAAGAGGAAGACCAAAGACAGGGTAGGCCCACTGCTTAGTGAAGAGGGAGAAACAGTAACAGGAAACTTGGAAATGGCAGAGATGCTTAATGACTTCTTTGTTTCGGTCTTCACCGAGAAGTCTGAAGGAATGCCTAACATAGTGAATGCTAATGGGAAGGGGGTAGGTTTAGCAGATAAAATAAAAAAAGAACAAGTTAAAAATCACTTAGAAAAGTTAGATGCCTGCAAGTCACCAGGGCCTGATGAAATGCATCCTAGAATACTCAAGGAGCTAATAGAGGAGGTATCTGAGCCTCTAGCTATTATCTTTGGAAAATCATGGGAGACGGGAGAGATTCCAGAAGACTGGAAAAGGGCAAATATAGTGCCCATCTATAAAAAGGGAAAT
>NW_020664420.1:9929562-9929837 GCF_002925995.2 Terrapene triunguis | reverse complement strand
CTATAAGGTGGGTGCATAACTGGCTGGATAACCGTACTCAGAGAGTTGTTATTAATGGTTCCCAATCCTGCTGGAAAGGCATAACGAGTGGGGTTCCGCAGGGGTCTGTTTTGGGACCGGCTCTGTTCAATATCTTCATTAACGACTTAGATATTGGCATAGAAAGTACGCTTATTAAGTTTGCAGATGATACCAAACTGGGAGGGATTGCAACTGCTTTGGAGGACAGGGTCATAATTCAAAATGATCTGGACAAATTGGAGAAATGGTCTGAG
>NW_020664420.1:9902325-9919562 GCF_002925995.2 Terrapene triunguis | reverse complement strand
TTTGGAAAAGAGAAGACTGAGAGGGGACATGATAGCAGTTTTCAGGTATCTAAAAGGGTGTCATAAGGAGGAGGGAGAAAACTTGTTCACCTTAGCCTCTGAGGATAGAACAAGAAGCAATGGGCTTAAACTGCAGCAAGGGAGGTCTAGGTTGGACATTAGGAAAAAGTTCCTAACTGTCAGGGTGGTTAAACACTGGAATAAATTGCCTAGGGAGGTTGTAGAATCTCCATCTCTGGAGATATTTAAGAGTAGGTTAGATAAATGTCTATCAGGGATGGTCTAGACAGTATTTGGTCCTGCCATGCGGGCAGGGGACTGGACTCGATGACCTCTCGAGGTCCCTTCCAGTCCTAGAATCTATGAATCTATGAATCTATAAGAATCTATTAATCTTTAATTAAAGACTGTCATGTGGTGAAATCTCCAGGAATACATCCAACCAAAATTGGCAACCAGGAAGGCCAGTTTGGAATAGCTTTGTAGCCATGACTGTTACCATTGTTAACGAGGTGTAGGAGCAGCTGGGTCTCTTGTGCATTCCCTCCTGGTGAAGGTAAGGCCTGTGGATCTATATGGTGGCCACTTAAGCCCTTTGTCCATATTAAGTTACCGTTTGCAGCCTATCCTTCCACTCCTCCATGTAGAGAAGCCATAGCAGTTCGGTGGGTAGCGATCGATCTATCGGGGATCGATTTATCTCGTGTAGTGTAGACGCGATAAATCAATCCCTGATCGCTCTCCCATCGACTGCTGAACTCCAGCTCGGCGAGAAGCGGAAGCAGTCGATGGGGGAGCAGCGGCCGTCGATCCCGCGCTGTGAGGACGTGAAGTAAATGATTCTAAGTCGATCTAAGATACGTCGACTTCAGCTACGCTATTCTCATAGCTGAAGTTGCGTATCTTAGATCGATCCTCCCCCCTAGTGTAGACCAGGTCTTCCATTCATTTGGGGAGAGATGTTGTTTCTGCTGTATTGGGTTAGCTTTAGAATTTTTTGTAACCAAAAGGGCTGGAAACTTTCTCTCTCTTGTTTTTAATATAAGTGCTTAGCTTGTGCAGAACCCCCTGGCCCACTAGAGAAGAGCTGATAGAATGTATCACCACACACTGGCTTATTCTCATCATGAATAGCAGACTTCTAAGGGTATGTCTACACTGCAGCTGGGGGCATGCCTCCCAGCCCAGGTTGATAGACACATGCTAGCTCTGCTCAAGCGAGCATGCTCAGGGCTGGATTAACCTTTTGTGGGCCCTGGCACCCAGACCATGGTCCTGCCCCTGCACTGTGCCCCTGAGGCCCTGCTCACTGCTTGCTCCTCTCTGCCCCCAAGGCCCCGCCTGCCACTCACATGGAGGGTAGGAGGCAGAGGAGTGAGCGGTGGGCAGGGCCTCAGGGGCAGAGTGCGGGGGGGCAGGGCCCCTTCTGCGTGAGGGCCCAGTGCCATGGTGCCATTGGCACCATTGTAAACCCAGTACTGAGCATGCTAAGCAATGTGAATGTTACAGTGTCTTGGGCTAGCCATCCCAGTCCAGACCCGACAGGTTGAGTGGGGTTGTTCTTGGGTGGCTGATGGCTGTAGCTACGCCCTGGTAGACGCAACTATGTTGATGGAGGAATGCTTCCATCCACATGGCTACTGTTGCTCAGGGAGGTGGTCCTACACTGACTGAAAAACGCCTTCCGGCCATGTAGGCTGTATCTACAGTACAGGATTAGGCTGATATAGTCTCCACAGTGTAGACATACCCTAGGAAACATACATCAAGTCATAAAATGAGCTACAATGAGAGCAGGATAAACCAGCTGCCAAAAATTAATTAGCTCACTTATTAATTAATATTTTAGTCACTGTTCACAATGATGAGAAAATAACAATCAGTAAAAATAATATTAGCGTGATGGGGCAGAGAGGCCCTGTACCAGCAGAGAAGAGGTTAAGGAGAGCCTATGAGCCCAGCTAGCCCTGCTCTGCTCTATCTGTGGCCAATGCCAAGCCTGGAGGGGGAATAAAAGGGGAGAGCCTGGTTCAGTTCAGGCCTGACTGGGCAGGAAGGAGGACGGAGCTCTGCCTGAAGGGAGCTTTGCTTGCAGACTTGCAAAGATAGTCCTGCTAGCCAGAGCAGCCACTGGGGAGGAACAGCTGTTTGGGAACCAAGCTGGAAGGAAAGGGTAGGGGTGCACTGGAAGCTGGGGGGCTGGCCCAATATTGAGTTACATTTGCTTTTTATTACTGTACATTTTGGGGTTGAGCCCCCCCACCCCCATATCCCCACCCTCCGACACGGATAAGACTGAAGACAACTATCTGGTGGACCAGAGCCTGCCTCAGTGGACTCCAGATATAGTCTTCTTCCCCCTGCCCCCCGCTCCCCCAGGAGACCCTTGGCCAGGTTCGGGTGTCTGGAAGGTCACCACAAGGGGTCGCTGTTCCAGCCACACTACTACAATTATACGTGTGTGTGTACAAATACAGAGAAATAACTTTTTCAAAGCTAAAATGGAGATTTTCGTTTACAAAAACCAAACAAACCCTGATCAGAAATGTTTTCATAAATCTATCATCAAAGCTAAATGAAAACAATTTTTAGTTTGAATTTAATTATTCTCTTTCAGTGTTTGCATCCTTTCCATTGCAGCATTCCAGGGTGTTTCTGGGGCAGCACAGCTCCATGCTGCGCTGTACTCAGGGCTGATTGTATAAACACAATCTAGCCTTAAATGTGTTCAGAATAAACTGCTTCTGTATGTGTTTTGTGTTCTCAGATTACAATGGGCACTGAACCAACAATCTGTATCTATCTTTCAAGGAAACTCTATGGACTCTTGGAAAAGGACAGATTCTTATCTCAGTTAGGTGTGTGAATCTAAAATAACTTCATTGACCTTAGTGGAGTGACTCCAGTTTATACCAGTATAAATGACAGCAGAATCTGGCCTTGCAATTTTAGTCCTGCTGAGGCAATTTATAGCACTGGGTACTTATCTCTTCAATTTTACCCTCCCCTATTTCCACACACAAAAGCTCTGTGTGAACCTACAGACAGAAGAGAGAACAATACACCAAGCGTAGTCTCCCGTAACACTAACTAAAAAGTAGAGTAGATGCTGGGTTTTGGTCAGTGCTTTGACTTCAGTAGACACATACAATAATAATATGCTTCCCATGTGTAACTGGAGTAGGGATTATTCATAAACTTGAGAATTCTGCAACCAGCGAGAGAGGAAGGATAATTCAGTGGTTAGGCTGTTAGCCTGGGATTTGGGAGATTGGTGATCAATTCCCTTCTCTGCTGCAGACTACACATGGGACCCTGAGTGAGTTACTCAAGTCTCTCTGTACCTCAATTCCCCAACTGTGGCAAATGGGGATAATAGAACTTCCCTACCTCACAGAGGTGCTGTGCGGAAAGCTACTTTAAAGATTGTGAGATGCTACAGTGATGGGGGGGGCCATCAAAGTACTTGGATACATAGAAATCCCATGTTCACTGGCTCGGTGCAAATTATGAATCTTGCTTCTGAACCTATAAAGTAGTTAAAACGAGTCTAAGGTGATGGTCAAAACTCCCAGAGATCTACTAGGTCCTAATCTTGTAGGCAAAACTCATGAATTTTACCCCAAGGACTACAGGATCAGATTGTAGTGGATTCAGCTGCAGAAGACTTGAATTCCCACTTGGTAACTGGAAGGAGCGCAATGTAACCAAAATCTTCTGAGAGAAGGCATGTGTCTTGTGAACAGTACAAGCGGGTCTGGTGCCCTCACTGCATCGCATACTTAAAGCGATTCCAGTTGGGATGGGCATGTTCCACCACAGTCAGCTGAACATCCGAATGTAGAGGCTGACAGCTGTAATAGCATCATTTAAATGCCCCTTAAAAATTCTGTCCAGCTGAACAATGCAGCAAGTGACGTTTCATGTCAAGATTAAAGAATTTCAATTCCTTAGTCCTATTGATTTCCACTCCTTGCTAGTTCGTTTGATCTTCCCAGTTCCTGCAGTGAACTGGACAAGTGAATGTGGTTCAAGGCTTGCTCACGCCTCATGTTCTAAACAACAATAACAATTATATGTTAAAATTATAGTATAAGTGATGTGCTGGGTCTAGGATTATACTAATCATCATGATATCGGCTAATACTTGATCTTTTTTATAGTGATTTACAACTCCAAAGCCCCTTAAAGACATCATTACCTAATTAATCCTCGCATCACCCCCATTAGTCAACTATGTATTATTCTCCTCATGAAATTGTTGAACTGAAGACTCTTTTAAACTAAGCATTTAGTATTGGTACCAATTAGTGTACCTGTAATCTAGCCATGTTACTGCATAGCCAGTCCTTGGAACACACTTGTCAATAGTCAAGATGAAGCCCAACTGTTTAGGATGCAGGTGTTTGAAGCCTGTTTGCACAGTCTTTACCTGTTGTGTGTGTACATAAGGACTGCGGCATTTAAATATACATTTTACTATTGCCTTCATTATCAGAATAGCTGGACACCTCACATATGTTAATGAATTGCTTATCACAACACTCCTCTGAGGTAGGGAAATATTATTATCCTGTTTACAGATGGGCAAGTGAGGCACAAAGAAGGTAAATGACTTGCCCAAGGTCACACAGGAAGTTTGTGGCAGAGCCAGGAACATAATTCAGATTTCCTAAGTCTCATACCTGTGTCTGAATCACAAGACCATAATGCTCTTAATGAGCTCTCTATAGCTACATCTACACAAGCAGTGCTACAGTGGTGCAGCTGTACCAGTGCAGCTGTGCTGCTGTAGCACTTCTGGTGGAGACACTGTACGTTGATGGGAGAGAGTTCTCTCGTCGGTTCAATTACTCCACCTCCCATGAGAGGGAGTAGCATTGTCAGTAGGAGAAGCTCTCCCGCCAACGTAGCGCTGTCTTACACCAGTACTTAGGTCAGTATAATTTACGTTGCTTAGGGGTGTGGATTATTTTGGCTGGGGGTGAGGACTCTGGGTGGGACTGAGGATGAGGGGTTTGGGGTGCAGGAGGGGGATCAGCGCTGGGGCAGAGGGTTGGGGTGTGGGGGGGGTGAGTGCTCTGGCTGGGGTGGGACTGGGAATAAGGGGTTTGGGATGCAGGGTGCCCCGGGGCTGCAGCAGGGAGAGAGAACTCCCCCCAGTCCTCTCTCGCCACAGCAGCCCGGGGCCAGGGGAGAGGCGCCTCTTCCTGGCCGGAGCAGCTCCGGGCCTGGGGGAGAGGCACCCCTCTCTGCCTGTGTGGCCCTTGATATCCTGCTGCGCAGCTTAGCGGATACTTAGTCCTGGACCTCTCTCTGCAGCATTCAACACTGTTGACCACACACAAGGCAGTAACAATTGTCATCTGTTGGAGCCCTCCCTGTAGAACACCAGAATTTTCAGAATGAGAAACAGCAGGGGTCTACATTAACAGGGTGCAGCTGGGTTGGGTAATTATTTTTTCTGTTTTCCCCAACAGCATTGACGGATCGCTGAAGACCTAGCTGTGTGTTTTCCATCTGGTTTGAATTGTATTTGAATTTTGTGTATTGGTTTTGATTGATGGAAGGCATTGGTGGCTGGGTGGAATTACGCAAGACCAAGGGGAAAGTGAGGAGGTTGTGAGGAGGTACTCTGGGACAGTGAAGCTTGCTACATCCCTTTGCTACATGGGCCTCCTGCTAGTGTTTGTGTTTTGTTGACCAGTTGCTGTAACTCTGGGTCTCAATAGAACCTTCTGGTCTGCAGGAAAAGAGAGATGGGCCACTAAAATGAAATGCAAGCAAAGAAGTGAATCCCCACCTGTTGGGCCCCATCATGCATGCCCCTTCCCCCCGCCCCCCGCCCGGCTGCCTGTGGTACAGGGCTCTGTGAAACAGGAAAGGACTCTGTGGAACAGATAACATAGCAATGGGCTGTCTTATCTTGTGTGGGAGCTGCAGGGGAAAAACCACATCTATTCTAGCTGCTCCCTTGGCCCACCTTCCTCCTTGCCTGCCTGGTTTCCATTCCCAACCCCTGGGTGGAGCTCACACCATATAGCTCCTGCAGTGCTTAAAGGACAGGGGATGCTGTCATGCAGGCAGCTGAGCCTCCGTTTGCACAGGCAGGGGAGATAGATGTGTGCATGACCCCCCCCCCCCCCCCCCCTTAGACTCCACAGAGCTAAGGGGGAAGAGCTGAGCCCCAGTACCTATCACCAGCAAACCAAAGGCCTGATGTTCTGAGCTGCTGATCACCCTCTAACTTGGCTCCACTGGAAGTTGAGGGTGCTCATCACCTCACAGGCATGGTCCCAAAATGACTCAGCTTTTTCCTTCCCTAGGGTGACCGTATTTCCCTATGCTGAATATGGGACACCTGGTAAAATTACTCGTATTCAAGCAAGTTCAACCGCAATCAAACAGAACTGTGCAGTACAAATCTGATGCCCTATTAAAAAGAAATAATCCATAGTTGGATTCTTTTTATTTACCTTCTTATCTTTAAGGCTTTAGGGTTCACACGGCGAGAGGTGACATACACACACACACACACACACTCTCTCACTCCAATACACCACTCTCACACAGGGTGGGAGGGGGTGACCAACTGACCTGACTCTCCCTGCCTGGTGCTCTCCGCCCTCCATGCATGGCTGAGCCTCAGGATGGCCCTGCCTCTCCTGCTACCTGGTGCCATGTCTTCCTGAGGCAATCCATCCCCAGATTTCTGCCAGGGTTCACACCATAATGTGGCCAACAGCAGCCTTTTGGCACTCTGGGGGAGGGAAGGACTGGAGCTGCTTCCAGCGGCAGGGGAAGAAGAGATGGGGAAGGGATGACCTGGCTCGTGTCTTTGCGGAGCTCATCTCTTCTCTCCCTCCATCCTTCCTGTCCGCACAGTGTTGCAAGGCAGCGAACACCTCCAGGCTGCTGCTGGCCACCGACATAACCCAGCTGCCTCCTGTCCTCTGGCTACAACGTGGGCAGGAAGGGGTGAAGCCCTATGGATGCATTGTGCACTGGGGCCCAGGGAACCTGACTGCAGGAGCTTCAGCGAACCTGGCGAGAGAGGTGGCTCAGCAGGGTAGGGTGCCTAGGGGATGGAGCAGCCCCGCGCTCCTGGGGGCAGGACCCCGGAGGGGTGTGTAAAGAGGGTGCTATGGAGTCTGCAGAGTCGGGGCGTGAACAGGCTGAAAATTGCTTCTCTCCCCCCCCCCCCGCCACTCCAGAGCTTAGCTGAGGGGTGGAGAGGCTGTCTTGTGCCAGTGCTGTGCAGTGCTTTGGACCACACAGGGCTCAGCTCCTCCTCACCAGTGCCCCAGGCTGGAGGGTCTTGGGTTTTCCCAGGGCACAGACCCAGCCAGAGGCGGTGGGGGAAGGAAGGAGCCTGCCATCCAGGCTGTTGGTGAGCTAAGCGCTCCGACCAGGGGCTGGTTCTCCGCACAACGCTGGGAGCAGGATGCACCCCGCCGGGGGTGGGTGGAGGATATGGAGGAACAGCGGGGCTGAAGAGGCAAAGCAGGGGGAGGACAGCGAGAGGGGGAGCACATAAAAGGCCGATGGGTGGGCAGCAAAGGCGACACGTAACCGCCCGCTGCCTGACACCTGCCCGCACTCACCGTCTGCCGCAGCTCACAGCGTGCAGCCTGTGCTGGCTGGAAGCAGAACAGAGCAGGGTCCTGCTGGGAGAGAGCCAGCATGCAGTGGGGGTTGCGCTGATGGACCAGCAGGGGGAGCAGCTGGCCCTGCGTGCTGCAGCTTTGCCCTGCCACCAGCTTTGCACATCCACCCCCCTTGTTGCCGCTGGTGGGCGGGTGGACCTGCCAGTTCTGATGAGGGAGGAGACAGAAAATACAGGACAATTTGCCTGTTTTTAATAAAAAATTGAGACACCTGCAGAAGGGCTTAAATGCAGGACTCTCCCTTTAAAAATGGGACATCTGGTCACCCTATCCTTCCTGAGTGTTCAAGAGATGGTTTCTCAAGATGCTGTTTAAGGGTTAAGCTCGACGTTCACATCAGACATCCTCAAAACTAGTGTAAATGTTTGATTCCAGAGTGGTAAGAAATTTTTATCTTCCTACACCAGATGGAAAAGACAATTTCCTGTAAGTCAGCACTTTATGACAAATTTCTGATTTTTTTTTTACTTAAAGTTTTAAAGAATAATAAACTCGATTTAAAATTATGTATTGCACTAATCTATATTTCCTGGGACTAGCTGTGCTTTGCATCTGGGACGTTCTCTGCCCCCTCTTCATCTTAATTCTTGTTCTTAAATATGCTTGTATTTCATATTTCTTTTCCATATTTGATTTAATGGAGGAGCAAGAGTAAGTGGAGTTTACATTAGAGAAGACATTTGGTAGTACACTTGCAATTTATTCAAATTCATCTAAGGCAGAGTTTCAAATAGGATGATGGATATTAATCTGGATTTCCATGGGAATCACAAAATGCATTACCAAAAAAAAAAAAAAATACAGGGCATGAATCAAAGATACTGCATGAATCAAAGATACAGTGGAGTAAGCCATGTTGGTGCAATTCCAGTCTACCTACACTCCTGCAGCATATTTACAGTAGGGGTTTACACTGCTACAGCCACATTAGCATAGTGGTTAAAAAAAACCAATGTAGATGTGCCTTGAGTGGCATAGATAAGTCTAGAACTCAGCCATGCTGACACCCAGCTCTCTGCTCAGGCTATCATAAAGGACCACAGCTACTGCTGTCGCTAGGGTGACCAGATGTCCCGATTTTATAGGGACAGTCCCGATTTTTGGGTCTTTTTCTTATATATGCTCCTATTACTCCTCCACCCCCTGTCCTGATTTTTCACACTTGCTGTTTAGTCACCCTAGCTGTCGCCGTCAGGAGCATGGATTGTTGGATTTGGTCCCTTCAGTCTTAAAATCCTACCTTGTGAGCCAGGGCCAATCGGGGGCGGGGGGGGCAGGAGGGCCATTTGGCCTGGGCCTCAAGCTCAAAAGGGACCTCAAATTTAGACACTTGTTAATTTTTTGGCATTTGATTAGTTTTGCAACTTGTTTTTATGCGCGCCCCTATCGGACCAAAATGCGACACACTCTCTCAGCTTAGAGCTGCAAATTTAAGCAAATAAGAGAAATATTCAAATTATGTCTCTCTTTTTTTTTTTTTAATTTCACGTGTCGTCATTTCTTATTTTTATTATGGCTAAGGGCCTCAAGCTGGAAGTGGCCCGGGCTCTCTGGACCTCTGAGAGGGGCTGGCCAGAGGTGTGGTGTTGTGATCCCTTCTTTGGAATGTAAATTCATAGTTCTCAAAACATGTTTCGCCTCCGTATGTGGCCACTTCTCCTTGCAGCTGGGGCCTGCCGGATAATACAAAAGGCTGAAGGACAAAGAGTGCCATCCACTGACACATCCCTTTCAAAGTGTGGGACAAAATAAAGAGCGCTGCAGACACTGAAGCAGCCCAGAAGAGGGCAGACAAAAGCTCCAGATAGAACGTGTTTGGGATGGGAAGCTCCTGCATTACTTTATTCACAGCAGCATTACTGCGCTCACTTTTCCCAGCTGCCAGCCTTGCTGAAACATCAGGATATGCTGTGAAGGCTCTTTGCATACTACTCAGATGCAGCAATTGTGCGAAGGGCAGGATTAAAGAACAGGATGAGGTGTTGCTGCTAAGGAAAAGAAAGGAATTTACATTGCCTCAAGGGATGAGGAGTTAAGGGAGAAGACAGTAAACTGGTGAGACACTGTCAATATATTAAATTAAGGCAATATACTGAGGCAATGCAGCAAACCACACCATCTACAGTGGTTTAAAGAAAATTCCCTGCAGTTAGTGAAGGAGTAAACAACCGTTGCAGAGCACAAGTCCTAATAAGCACATTATTTGTCCCCATATGCAAAGTCTTTGCAATGAAAATTAATAATACTTTACACTTCCATAGCATCTTCCTTCCCAGGATCTCAAAGCATTTTCCACCCATTAATTAAGCCTTACAACACTCCTGCAAGATGCATTTTATTATCCCCATTCTACAGTGAAGGGAATTGAAGTATGGAAAAGCTCAGTGGCTTGCCCCAGGTCACCCAGCAAGTCAGTGGAAGAGCTGGTAGCAGCACCGCAGACTCACAGTATTGTTGTTCGCCCAGTAGTCTATGCTCCTTTCCTGAGGAAATAATAGTACGTTCTAATAGTTTCATTTAACTAGTGCCTGTCATCTGAGAAGCTCAAAGCACTTTACAAAGGTGTCTGTATTTTACAGGTGGGAGAACTGAGGCACAGAAAGACTAAGTCACTTGTCTGTAGCCTCATTGATAGAACACTGCACTGGGACTTGGGAGAGGTGGGTTCTCTTCTTGGCACTGCCACTGACCTGTTGGATGACCTAGGGCAATTACGTCCCCTATCTGTGCCTCAGTTTCCCCATACTGTAAAACAACAGTAATGATACTGACTTCTTTTGTAAAGTGCTTTGAGATCTACTGATGAGAAGTGCTAGAAAAGAGCTAGGTATCATTATTATTAAGGTCCCATAGTGAGTCAATAGCAGAGCTGGGTTGGAAACCCCAATCTTCTCCTTCCAAGGTCTGCTGCTTTAACCACTAGAGCATGCTCCCTCCATAAGGAAATGCTACACAGGCCTCTTATCAGGGAGGCAGTTGGAAGATCTTTCCATTGTCATTGAGAGCCTCTCCCCTATTTTACAGTACCTGCCATGCCCTTTAGGATTAATAGAGGAAGTAAACTTTAACTCTGGATGCTACTGCTGCACTCTGACTGTCAGCAGGACAAAATGGTGACACACCTAGCAGCCCTTTGGGCCACACACGATCTTAAAGTAAGTGGGCATAACTCCATTGGAGCCACTGGTAGCACTTGCTTATACCAGGGATGAATGTGGCACCTTGAATATTACAATTCTCAAGCTAGGTGGCTTAGTGTTGTTTCTGAAGAGGATTAGTTGGAATCAGTTGTCCCATGAGCCCAGATCTGTATGCTGTTACCAAAACTTCAGCTCTTCTGATGAAAGCACGTGGAGTCAGTTCAGGCCACTCCTGTATAGGGCCATAAAACATATTTTACTTGGCAGCTCAAGGCTGACACCCAGTACTGCTGTTGACATTCGCCTCCCAGAACAAGGAAGGCCCGGTTTTAGTCTCACCTACCGTTGTGAGTCAGAAACAGGCCCATCCTTCAATCTCTTGAGATCAACCCTGGAGCAGTGCCACCACTGCACAGCAACACCAGAGTGGGCAGAAGCCCCACACCATTCCTGCTGAACTATTTCAGTGCCATATTGGAGGAATTACAATGTTTCTTTAAAGAGATTGCCATCACAGGGTTCTCAGTCTCTGATCTCATGCTCCCAGTATGAGAAAGGGCAGAATTCCACTCTAGAGTGACCAGATGTCCCGATTTTATAGGGACAGTTCCAATTTTTGGGTCTTTTTCTTATATAGGCTCCTATTACCCCCACCCCTTGTCCCGATTTTTCACATTTGCTGTCTGGTCACCCTACCACTAACACAAGACTTTTAAGCCTTTGAGGCAGAGTTAGGGGAGTTCAGCCATGTCTGGTGCTGGGAGCATGAGACTCAAGACTGAGAACTGTGAGAGGATATCTTCAGATAAGGAGACTGAAAGGCAAAGACTTATCACTTACTAGTAATTTTAAGTATCAGAGGGGTAGCCGTGTTAGTCTGGATCTGTAAAAAGCGACAAAGAGTCCCGTGGTACTTTGTAGACTAACAGACGTCAAAATGTCTGTTAGTCTATAAGGTGCCACAAGACTCTTTGTCGCTTTTTAGTAATTTTAAGAAACAGTGATAGGAAAGTAATTTTCCTTAAAAGTACTGGCTCAATATAGAATCAAGCAGCCAAGAGGCAGCTTTCAGTGGGCCTATACTGCTTTTAGAATGGTTGGTTATCAGGGGAAAATAAACAAAATTCAAAATGAGATGGAAGGAGAAAATGAAAGAGAGAGCATTCTGGCTAATGATACTAGAGCCCTCAAATGCACCTTATTAGACCCAGCAGAGGAACCCTGCTCATTTTAGATACAAATTTACCATGATAAAGGCTGTAATATAAATAGATGGCTAGTTACTACATTACTACCTTGTTTATTAGTATAAAAAAATTGACACATCAGCAACATTCAACTGAATAATTTGTGTGGGCTGTGGGGGTATAAAGATAATTTAGGCAGCATCTCACAGGTATCATCCTTCCCACATTGGATTTAAAAAAAAAAAAAAACCTTGCCATTTGATGCAATCTGGTGCTTTCTAAAGAGCAGGCCCTGATTCATCTCTCACCATAGTTTATGCTATTGTAAACATCACTCATTTTAGTGTAGTTAATCCTGGTTTCTTTACACTAATTTTAAGAGAGAGCAGGTTCAGGCTTTTTGTCTACTGAACTATGCTTAGGAGGCAGTGGTAAAAGCCACTCTAGGCAGAGATTGTTTAGAACAGCTTTTGCAAGATTTGCTAGACCAGGCACAAAATTGGTTCATTTCCAACTATTTACCATGGTGTTCCATGATGGGGGTTGGGGGGGTGTCAAACAAGCAAAAAACAAAACAACAAAAACAACAAACAAACAAACCCCACAACCCTCAACCAAAAAAACAAAAATCAAAACCAAACAACCCTCCCCCAAACCCTTCCCAATAACATTTACTGGACCATCCAACCCCCGAAACAAACAAAAACAATTTCCCCAAACACAGCCTGGGTGCCTGGGGAGCAGGGCCGGCTCCAGGCACCAGCTCAGCAAGCAGGTGCTTGGGGCAGCCAAGGGGAAGGGGCGGCACATCGGGTTCTTCAGCAGCAATTCAGCAGTGGGTCCCTCGGTTCCTCTCGGAGGGAAGGACCTGCTGCTGAAGTGCCACCGAAGAAGAAAGCAGCGCTGGAGCTGCTGCCGATCGAGGCTTGTTTTTTTTTTTTCCGCTTGGGGTGGCAAAAACCCTGGAGCCGGCCCTGCTGGGGAGGTAGAACTTCACAGGACAGGCTTAGCAGTGGGCAGCGTTTGGGTGGAACAGTCTCTGCCAGAGGCAGGGACAGGCAGGGGGTGCTGGAACAATTTGTACAGTGGGGGTGCTGAGAGCCATTGAACCAAACTGTAAACCCTGTATATGATGGGAACCCCTTCAAGCCAGGGAGGGCAGCAGCACCCCCAACACCCCTAGTTCCAGCACCTATGGGCAGGGACAATCCTTCCACTTCCATGTGAACCTCAGCGATCCAAACGTGACCTCGACATAGGGTGACCAGATGTCCCGATTTTATAGGGACAGTCCCGATATTTGAGGCTTTGTCTTCTATGGGTGCCTGTTACCCCCCACCCCCTGTCCCGATTTTTCACACTTGCTCTCTGGTCACTCTACCTCGACATGTGAAATGGCAAACGGGTTTATGCTGCAAAACTTTTCACGTGGCAAAGAACTGAACCTCCCCCCATTATTTCAAGCAACTTCCCCCACTCGTTCCATTTTGCTGGCTCCCTCTGTGGGGGCGGCAGGGACCGCCACACACCGCAGGGCCTGGCTGGGGCTCCCTGCCCTCTCGGGAGGAAGGAGGGGGCTGTGCTCTGACCAGCAGGTGGCGGCCCTCGCCTAGGTGCCCGCCCTGTGCGGAGAGAGCGCGCCCGGGAGCTGTGGACGCAGCTGGTCCCGGTCCCAGTCCCACCCGCGGCACCTGGGAGCAGAAGCGGAGCCGAGCCGGGCTGGGCGCGCGGCTCGCCCCCCTTCGCAGCTTGCCGACCCGGGCCAGCAGGCTCCGGGCTCCCCCGCACCTCCCCATACCTGCGCTGGGAGCGGCGTGCGAGGCGGAGCTGGACCTGCCGCTTCCACCCGCCTCCTCCTCGGATTGATAAATAACTTCAGCCGCGGCGGCGGGTGCGAAGGTCGCGTCCGGCTGCGCAGCGGGAGAAGCCCCGGGGCGGAGATTTGAGGACGCTCCCTGCAGCCCCGTGGCCCGGAGCCATGTCGCCCGGCCCCGTGTGAGCCGGGACCCTCGGCGCTAGCAGCCTCGCGGCTGGGCTGGATGCTCAGGGGCTGAACCCCCCCGGCTTACGGCGCCCTCCATCCCCGGCTGCGCCCCGCGCCGGGTCCCGGCCAGGACATGTCGGTCTCCGAGCTCTACACCAAGGTGAGCCGGGCGGGGAGTCCCGGGCTGACCCGCGGCGGCCTTTGAATCGGAGACTATAACACCCCCCCGGGAACCCCCTGCCCGCCACCCGTGCGCGCCTCGGGGGGTCTCCGGGGCTCGCTGCTGGCCGCGCTCCGCAGCCCCTGGGAGCGGGGGGTTCGGGAGCGGGCGCCTTGTTACCGGCTGCGTTAGTTTTCTGCCCTTCCTGGGCACCCGAGCCGGGCTCCTGCTGGGTGCCTAGGGCGCCCCTCCCCAGCCTGGCCGGGAGGCTGCCCGCTGGGGGTGCGCGGCGCTGCGGGTTTTAAAGCCGATCGGAACTTCTGTTGCCGTGAGACGAGAGGGCGGCGGCAGCATTTTACCTGGAGCCCCGCACCTGGCGGCCTCTCTCCGCTGCTGTGAGCTGGGCACCCGCACGGGCCCTCTCGGCCTCCCCGGGGCGCCGCTCGCTGCCTGTTCCCGGGGCGCCCCGGGGCCTGTAGGGTGACCCCGCGCTGCCCCCCACGTGCGGCACCTGCCCCTAGAGAAACTTCCTGCCTCTGCCCCCCGTGCGCTGTCCCCCTGCTCTCCAGGGCCAGCTCCTTCCTCCACGCCAGCCGCAGGCTCGCTGCTGTTAGCTGGACCATGCCCCCCGCCTGTAATACCCTCCATGCCGTTCCCTCCCCCGCTCACCCAGTTTATTGCCCCTTCGCCCCTACATCTCTCCACCCACCCCATTCTGCAGGGCCATCTCCCAGTGCACTGCATGGCTCCCCCACCCCGTCCCAGCAGCCCCTTCCTCTTCTCTGCTGCCCCCCCCCCAGGCCGTTTCTGCAGGACCGTCGTGGTGACACTGTTTATGGGTGACGGTTTATGATCTCTAAAAGCAAACCTCTAAAAGGCTGATGTGGGAGAAGCGGCTGCAAGTAATTGAGTGTGGGGGCTCCGGGAGTATTAATCGGTATAAAAGCCAAGTTACCATGAATCAGTCACATTTTCCTATAAAGTGGTGTGTAAATTTATGGTGCTACAGACCTGATTTAATTAATATGGGGGAAGAGGGCAGGATAAGTTTAGAAGGAAAAGGCTTGTCGGTTTCCGCCGAACTTGGCAGGATCAGGTAACTATGCAAAGGTTGGGCTGAGCCATAGGCGGGGAACAGCCCGGAACAGGTGTGTAGAGGAAGGGAAATGTCAGAGTTGTTGCTGCAGTTGTCACATGAAAGGTTAGGGGACTGGTGACACTTCCCAAACAGTTGCAAGCAAGCGGTATGTGTTGTTGACAGCCTTTACATTTAGTATTCTGGCTATTTGCTTTGTTGGCTCTAAAGCAAAATGCCCCTGCACCTTCCTCCGTGCTGACCTGGTGAAGCAGGCTGGGCCACAGCCCTGTCCTCGGATTGTTGGATCATGTAGGAAATGTGGACGGTCCCTTGCCTGGCACTGAGGGTGTTTGTTCCTTTCCATACAGGTGGGGTGTGTGAGAGTCATTGAGTCTACCTGGGAAACCCGCAGCAGGTTAGCTACTGTTTGCACTGGGGAAGGACAGAGTCTCACTGAAATAACTGCCAGAAAGAGATTTAGGCAGCATTTTTTTGGGGGGCGGGGGGGGGACCAACTCAGCAACTTTTAACAATCCTCCTATTATAGTTTAAAAAACAAAACAAAACCCTGATACCCTCCTTTTCTGTAGCACAGAAGGGGAGGGGACAGAGGCTCATGGTTCCTACTTTGTTTTTATTGCATCAGGCACCTACATAGGGTTTCTTAAAAAATAAAACTTTTTTTTAAAAAAGAAGCCTTGTCAATATAAAATGATCTGAAATGGGGACAGCTTAATGATGCTGTCTAGTTTAGATTGAGTCTCTTGCCTTATATTGTCTGTGCTGTCTGCTGGAGTGAATGAATGTTGTATGCCCTCCATGGGATTTTCCCAGAAATAAGATGTTTCTCATGAGACCAGACGAGCAAAACACTTTAGCTTTGGTATATATCAGCCTAAGTAGTAACATAAGAATTATGACCTGTATACCCAACAGGTTTCATTAACAATTTCTAAGCAAAACAAAATAAAACAACTTATAAATTCCAGAAATGGTAAAACTAGGCAAAGCAACATAAAGTAAAATTATTAAAATCCATGAAATGCTGCTGTTTTAACCCCATAATATATGGTGGGTATTCTATTAAAAGAGAGAAATTTAACACATTCTTTTTTTTAAATAAATCAGTTTGGAGTGGGGTTGTCCTCTCTCGGTTTCACAGCCAGTCACATTATTGATATTCTATCCTATATAAACTTTGTGTGGAAGCCAACACTGTAAATAGGTGCACATAGTGTGTGTCTGTGTTGGGGGGAGGGTGTCTTTGCAGACATTGCTGTTTGGTTTTTGGTTTACTTAAACTTTATGTGCTCGATGTTCAAGGAAAGATATAAACAGGAGGTGGTGTTTGAGTGGGCTTATCCCCCACACATCTGACTAGATACTCTTTCACTTCTGAAGGGGGTGGCAGGAGAGTGCTGGCGGTCTGACCTTGTCCCTTCCTAAGCCCTATGAAGGTCCTCTACCTCTATGGATGTGCTACAGGGGTTGGACTCTGCGAGTCAGGAGGAACAGGACTAGGGAGATTCCATGGACCATGCTGTCCTTTCCCAGAACCACACCGGAATTACCCAAGGAAAGTCATGCTGACTTGTTTTGTTCCTCCACTACGTTTAAACTTTTCCCGCCCATTGTTTTATCCCAGAAGGGAATGGGGTGAGGGTTGCAGCCAGCAGGGAGTGTTACAGGGACTGAAATATGTCTGGGGATCAGGAAAAAGTATGGGGCCCTCAGCCTCTGTATGGATGATCCTGACCTTTGATGGATGTCCAAGATGGGATGATTGGCTGAAAACTTTGTGACTGGACTCTTATGGAGTTTCTTGTCCCCTGTGAAATTTTCCCCATGAGGATGATGATAAACTACACCATAAAAAAAAGTTTGCCCCGCATGAGACCTCTTTTATGTTCTTGAAGCAGACCTGTCAATATTAGAATACTAGCAATGGGAAACATTTGGAGAGGGACATATGTTCCCATTTTAACACTCTTGGTTTACATTGTTCTAGGGGAGATTTTTTG
>NW_020664420.1:9865018-9901925 GCF_002925995.2 Terrapene triunguis | reverse complement strand
GTCTGCTGCTCCAACTATTATAACTACTGTGGGGAGTAGCTAACTAAACAAGATGTAATAAACACTGTAATAGTTAAGGGACAGATTCTGCCACTTCGTACTTTATTCTTTGATTTAGTCTTTATGCCTTGGTCCTGTTGATTTCAGTGAGTCTACTGGAGGGGTAAGGTGCTTTTCAGCATTAGTATCAGTGGCAGAATCTGGCTGTAAATAAACTTCATTATCCTATGCCTGATAGGAGAGGAGAGAAGTGAGCTACTTTTTTGCTGGATGAAGATCAATAACATTTTCTTCCTAGTGGGTATTCACCCGCGAAAGCTTATGCTCCAATACATCTGTTAGTCTTTAAGGTGCCACAGGTCTCTTTGTTGCATTTTCTTCCTGGTTAGGTCTGTTAAACTGTGTTTATAGTCAGGATAGAAACACTGACCATTAACTATAGCTGTGATATGTGCTTATCTGTAATGTGCACGTTTTTATACAATTCTTTACTTTTGAAAAAAAGTTGTGTATTTTAGTGTAGGAACAACATCAGCGTGTATGGTTTGTCAGCTAATTGTCATGACAGAGCATACTGCAGCAAAAGGGATGCAGGGAAAATAACTAGGACTTTTTCCAGCTCATGTTTCATCAGTGGAACAAGCTTGATGGGTAAAAGGACCAGCGTCTGGCGTTCGGGGAGGGATATTGCTGATAAAGACATAATTGGCAACAATCTAGATCTTTATTTCTCCTGGATGTTTTATACGGCTTGTATCAAATTGTTTCCCATTTTAAATAGGAAACGCTTGTTAATATTTGCAGTGTGGGTAGTGCCCAAAGTCTCCAGTCAGGATCTGGGCCCCACTGAGCTAGGTGTTGCACAAACACATATGAAGCTACAGCCTTTGCTTTGGAGAACTCAGAGTCCTGAAGGAGAGATTTGAGACACATCCTCTTCCATGTTTGAAGGGATGTGCCAGTAATTCCCGCTCCTCACCAGGTGCTTTCAAAGGGCCTGATGGTGAGATGAGCTGTGATGCGTTTGAATGTTGTATGTGCTGTGCACCTCTCCGGGCGATAGGTATTTCTGTCTTCTTTAACAGGGGAACATAAACTGTCTTGGTTTTTTTTTTTTTTTAAATGAGGAAAGGTGCTGATTGTGCGTAATGAATATCAATTACTGCTTTCAGGCAGAGAATCCTGTCCCGGTGTTGTGATGTTCCTGGTGCTTCATAAACCATATTTCAGTGGGTGAGGACCTGGGGATCATTCTTATTAAAAGCTATAAATATTGCTGGACATGGACACATGAAAAGCTGTATGTAGCTGGCCTACAAATAATGTTTGCTGGAAGGGTATAAAGGTGCTGACATTTTAAACTATTTGATTTTTAAGATTTTGCTTTGATCATTGTCAGCGTGGTAGCTCAGCAGTCACCGGAGTGGAACCAGTTCTTTCAAGGAATCTGTTCCAGTTGTCTTGCTTGTACATGGCTCTGAACGTCTTGCAGGCTCTTGAGCAGTGGATTTTCAAGTATCAGTTGTGCAGTCTAATTCTGTGCAGTATTGCTACATTGTTTCAAGGTTAGGGAGGCATGTTGGACCATAATTTTGAGAGGCCCTTCTTTTTTTGGCTGTCAATGCTAAGTGGATCCAGGAGGAATCATAAGAGCTGATCCTGTGAATTTTTATGCATTCCCAGGACTCAGTGGGATTGTTTGTGTGATAACGTCTAACTTGTGGAAGTAAGGATTTTCAGACTCGAGTCCCTAGAACAGTGAAAGACCTGTTGGGTTGCTTATTCCACACACCAGGGGTGACAAGTCCAACTAAAAAAGCAATTTATTTTTCCTTAAATGTTTTGACTATTGTAAGAAGTGCACAAAAAAGTGCACTTATCAGAACTTGACAGCATGACTTGACAACATGATCAGAACAAAAAGGAAGAATAATAGCAAATTCCCTGTTAGTAGAGGACAAAAGCCTAATCCATAAATGGCATCAGCTTTGTCACATGTAAAAGACCTGGCTGTGAGATAATGTCATCCATTGACTTTCTAGGAAACTAACATATTTCCTTTAAAAGTGGCATTTGGTGCTTATATCTCTAATTGGGTTTTGATGATTGGAGTTGAAATCCCAAATAGCAATCAAGTTTAGGCTTCACAGTCACCACTGTAGCTGCACTGATTGATACTGGGGTAAATTGGGCCACAAATATACATGTCAAGGTTCTTGAGGAACTGTGCAAGACAACCTGTGTATCAGATAGAGAGGGCCCTAGATGCACAATGTTGTTGGGGAAGTTCTGTTCTGAATCTGAAGTTGCAGCTTAGGTCTATCTTTAACATCAAAGTAGAAAATCCAGTAATTCAAATTCAGTGGGTAATAGCCCAAGTAATGGAGACCAAACCTGTTTTATTGGAGGACTCATCCTACACTATTTTTAACAGGAAGTTGTTTGCATGACTCACTATTGAAAAGTCTCCTATCTGATGCCTTCCCTTAATCCACAAAAGGCCTGAGGTCAGCTACTGGTTCCACACTCGCACAGACATCTTGATCCAAGCGTTACAGTAGGTGTTGGCGTTATGGATCATAATGTCAGTCCGTGAAAGCCCCCCACGAGGCTCTGTCCTGTGCTACTTACTGGGGAAATCTTGGCCTATGATTTGGCTGGATTAAGGAGTTCAGGGTTGACCCATGCAGAGCAAAACAAAGATCTACTCAGCAGGTCATTCCTGCTGGTTCTTTGCAAAGAACCAGCAGGAAAATGCTTCACATAACTTACTAGTAGTTATTAGATTGTTTGGGGGTTTTTTTAAGCCAAGAAGATTTTTACTTATATTAACATACCAAGAATGTTTAAAAAGTCTGATGCCATGTTAATAGGCTTGAAATGGATGCATTGTTGTCCCAAACTCTGTTCTCCTTTGAATTTAAACATCTCAGAACAGTTAGCGGAGGTAATTGTCTGATGGCATGTCAGCAGTCACATGGCCTGTAGTTATGTTTTGCACTTCTATCACTTACAGCACATGAAGATCTCATTAAAGTCCGCAAACAGTCTTGTGAGGGTTAGTAAGTGCAAATGGGTGAACCGAGACACAGAAGTTAAATGACTTTCCTATGGCAATATATGGAACCACTAACAGCTGGAAAGAGAATGTAGCTCTGCTGATGTCCAGTCTACAGCTATTTGTACTGCAGTTACATGATGTACAATAAGGAGATTTTGGGGAACATGTATTACCACTGCTCTTTCTCAGGCAATTCTTGCTAAGTTTGCCTTCGTCTTAGGTTATGCCCCCACAGAAGCGGGGAGGTGTAATTTTTAGCCCTCTGCTTGAGCTAACACATGCACATTTACCTAAGCTGGGAATTGCATCCCCCAGTTGTTGTGCAGACATACCCTTAGGAACCATACTAGGCAGGAGAGATCTCTGTAGCATCCTAATTAAAGGGCCCAATAGTATCAAGGCAGCCAGTGGCTTGTTAAGCTCAGACAAGCATGTCCATGATACTTGGCCATAATTGATCCATATGAGTTACCGGTGTACGAGTACCTCTGGCTTTAACAGCCAAAGGGATGACTAGTACTTGCATGAAGACAGTCCTCAGTTTTGTTCAGCAGAGTGGTGGGGGAGACAAATCTGCATTTGATGGACTATTGAACATCGGCTTCTAAAAACTATGTAACTGTTGGTATTGCCTCTGCAGCAAATGATGGAACACAGCCATGGGAAGAGAGAGAGGGTGATGGGGGGGCATTGCCCCCCCCCACCTGTATTTGTTGATAATGGGAAAACAACTAAAACCATCCTTGGGAGCAAAGAAGAAACTGGCCATGGACCATCTCCCATAAAGCTAAGGCAGAGTTGGGGTTCCCCACCAGCTGGGTCCTGGGACTGGTCTGTGTCCTGCATAGCCCCTGGCCGACCCGCTCAGCCGGGCTCTTACCTCCCCTTCCAGCTGCAGTGATCAGTGACACATGGCTCCAGCCCGCTCCCTGCCAGCAGCCTGCCTCAGGGACATGGAGGGGGGGCATCACTGAGCCCAGGACAAGAGCCCCACACAAGCTCACTGCAGCACTGGGACAGAGGACAGGATGGGTCCTAGCCAGGAGGGAGGTGCTGCTGCCTAGCTAGGGGCTGCCGCATTATAAACCTGGGCAATAGGAGGGGACTGGAGGAGGGGCCCTTTGCTGGACAGCCCTCTCCGTCCCCCCATCCTGTCAAGTGGCCCTTTGGCATTGGGATGGTGGCAGCAACAAAGTGGTGGGGAAATGGGCTGGATTGTGCTAGCAGAACTGATGGCAATAGGAAATTACCCCCTGCCTCCCAGGATCTGGAGAGTTTAGGGGAATTGCAATCTCTGGGGCAGGGCCTGGTGTGGAGGGTGCATTGGGGCTCTGGCCACCTGGTCAGGTTTGTCCCGTTTGGCCCCACCCCTCGCTGTCTCTCAGCTCAGTGAAAGCACACCTGGTGTTTCACGGGGCCTGGGAAGGCAGGAGCACTTGCTGGGAGCCCCTCACCCTGTCCAGCCTCCTTTCGGGGGCTGCTGCGAGCTGCTGAAATGGGGCTTTCTGCCAAGTGGAACATGCAGCCCCGAGCCCGGAGCCTGGACTGTTACCAGGGCACCCCTGGCTCTGCACTGGCAGCTGGCAAGATGAGTTCAGCCCCTGGCTTTGCGATAAAGTTTCCACCCGCTAGATTCCAACCCTATCCCTCCCCTCGTGTCGTGTCGCGGTGCATCCCCTAGCAATAACGGCAGCCATTTAAACTCCGAGCCTAACAATTGGTAAATCTGGAAGTTAGACTTATACCTATTATTAATAGTATTAAGCCCTCGTCGCTCCCAAATATAGAAGTCAAACTGTACCTATGGGCAAAGCAATGCACTTCAACAGGCTACTATAGCTGAAGAGGTGACTCTTTCTTAAAGTCCAAATGGCAAAATACAGTATCAGTATGGCCATACCGGTAACCTCTCCTGCTGGAAAGAAAGTACTGTCTCTGGGTATAAGAAAGTTGGACAGCACTAGTTGCTACAATCAATATAGTGTCTTGCTAAAAGCTCTATTGATCTGATGTGCTCTATTGCACTAACACAATCACAGCATTATCTCCCCTGGAGCCGTTCTTTGCCCAGGACAAAGGAATCTTGCAAGAGTGAGACTTCCAAAATTTCTGATAGGAGTTAGTTTCTTTCCTGTTGCCTTACTATTTTGGTCAGTTAAACACTCTCACCCTAAGGAGGTGCTGAGCGGCCTCACCTTCCATTTGCGTACACTTGGTGCAGAGCACCTTCAACTCTAAGATCTGGTCTTCACCTAACACTTAGGTCGACCTAGCTACATCGCTCAGGGCTGTGAAAAATGTCATGCCCTGTGTGACGTAGTTAAGTTGACCTGACCACCACTGTAGACATAGGTCAGTGGAAGAATTCTTCCATTGACCTTCTGTTAGTCTTAAAGGTGCCACAGGACCCTCTGTTGCTTTTTCCATTGACCTAGTTATCATCTTTCAAGGGGGCGGATTTACTACAGCAAAGGAAAAACCCCTTAGTGTCCTTAACTAGGGGTTTGTGGGATGTTCAGTATCTCTGTAGGAACAGGCCCATAATGAGCTGTTTTAAAGACCAGAGAAAGAAATAAGACGTCTGTTCAAGAGTAGCACAGGCTGCTGAGGTGGCAGGGCTTCATAGCACATCTGCTGAACTAGGTCCATAAGATGGCACTGGAGAAACAATGGCAGATGAAAGGAAAATGAAGCTGGAATTAAAAAGACAGACGTGATGCAGAAAATACAAAGCCAGTCTTGTTTGCTGTGTTGCTCAGTGGTGCCTCATCCTTACCTAGTTATTCAATGTAAAGGCTGAAGGAAGCCCCTGTTAATTACGGTGGTTTATACCCTCTGCTCTAACTCCTCCCTCCATGGCTGCTGTCATTCTGCCTTTCCTGGGGCCTGGAGGATCTAGTGACTCCTCAATGGTCAATTCAAGGTCCTTGCAGAACCAATGGCAGCTGACTCTGGTACCCAAGTACAGCCTCTTAGATGCCTGAAGCCCACGAATTCAGGGGATAAGAACCAGAGTCTCTCACCTGGTAATCCGCAGAACCAGCTCCTCAATCCAGGGCAAGCTATTGCACAAAACAAAGGGTAGTGAAAGTGCACTTGTTTGGCTGCCAAGTGATGGGCCTTTCCCTACTCCAGTTGAAGTCAATGGCAAAAGTTTCCCTGGTTTCAATGGGAGTGGGAGCAGGAGAGGGTTCAGCGTGTGAATTAGTCAACATGCAAGCTCAGAATGATAGAAGGGGACTTTTCTGAGTTCCCCTTAAATGGACAATAAATACCAGTGTTGGCTATAATGCAAATAACATTCAGGTGATTTCTTTTTGATTCACGCCTCTGGTCGGCTCTACTTGATTAAAATAATCTTTCCAATTTGTTAAGGCATCCAGTGGCTGGCATGCTTCAACCTAAGCAACTATGAGAACAACTCTATCCTTTATTCTCTAGCACTGTTTGTGATGCTTTTGGAATGCTTATTTATGCAGGCTATTATCACTTCACTAATTTAACCATAAATTCCTTTGTTAAATCCAAAGGCCAAATGGTATTTATACAATTGCTCTAAACATGCCTAAAAAGTCTAAATAATAAGCAATTTCTACATCCAAAAAGTAAGAAAACGTTTATAAATCTTTGATCAAGATATTTGCAAATGGGCTAAATCGAGAGGTGTGTAGTCCTATATTGGTCAGCTCCAATGTGGTCAGGCAAATATTAGCAATGAGCCCTTTAAGAGTTAACATTTATACCATTTAACAAACAGTGATGTCATTGCCAAGTACTGACTTCAGCTAAAAACCAGTTTGAGACAGTTCATTCTTATTTCTGGTCTTAATCCAGTAAGATTTACAACCACCTTTCTTCCCCTCCTTTTTGCTGACCAACAAGCAGCGCCTGTTGCACCTGGATTCACATAGGCTTTACTTGTATGTGGGGTGGGAAGGTTCATGTTGGCTCATTTTAAGACCGAATCTCTATCTTATTTAAAACCATCTGCACCCCTATTGGTCAGAGGCCTGCCTTTTTAGACACTCCTCTTTATTTCATTACTTTTAGAACCAGATACATTCTCCCTACTTTATTCATTCTGACCTTACAACTCATTACTTTCAAGGTCTTTTATTTGATATTTTATGCTAACTTTTATTCTCTAATTTTATATTTATTCTACTGGGGCTGTTGCTTTGAGGTGTGTTGATGATGATAGAAATACTTGGTATTACTGCACTGTTAGAATGGGATTACCTAATCTTTAGAAATTTAGTTGCTCTTGCAAAGAGTGTTGGGGTCTCTAAATCTTGCTTAGCTCACACTTTGCTATTGGAGAGATTTATAATTTGCCTTTTTAAGAAGCTTGTTTTGACGATGGCCTTGGTAGAAGAAATATTAGCAAAAAGTAATACTCTAGTGACTAGTGGAAGTGTTGTAGTTAAACATGCATCCCTAACTTGCCTGCAATAACAACAGCATTGGTTCAATACTAATGTATTCAATTGGTGTCTTGGTTAAATTCTGGGGTGATAAAATGTTCAGCCTGGATCTCAGCACTTCTCCGAATAGCTTTTGAAAGTGGAAAGGAGCCTGTACAGCTCCCAGAAATGCCAGAATCTATCTGCCTTCAACTTGAAAATTTAAGTGTGTAACAAATGTGAACTCCTGTGTTTCTGGCTGTGCTCTGACTGATGCCTTTTGAGTTGGGTGTCTGCCTCTGATGGAGTTGTAATGCTAGTTCAGCCAGGATCGTGAGCATATGTAACACACACATGCCATGCACTGCAAATGGAATGTTGATTCTAGCTAGCTGTATTCTGTTGTTGTGGGCATGCTCATTTATTTATTTAAAACAATTGAGGGGTTTGGTGGGGAGATAGAATGGCAATCCATTCTCCATTGAAGTACAGAGTTGGCTTGTGAGCAGAGTTAAAATGGTGGGAGGCAGCTACCCTTGTTGTTTGGTGCCTCTCAGGCTGCAAGTTTCCAGTTGGACTAGAGTGGAAGAATGTTAGGGTGAACTCTGATGCCCTGAAACTTTGTTTATGGGGACAGATGTGATGGAATCTCTCACAAGGCCCTCTCAGAGGTTTGTGGGGGATGGAACAGCCCTCCCTTCACCCTTCAATCAGGGTATCAAACACCCACACAGTCACTACTATAGCACTTTGGCAACACTGGATATCAGCCCTGTGTGTGGAGTTTTGGCTGCATAGTTGGTGCACTGGCTCACCAAATGCCTGCCTGCCCCTAAATTCCCTGCCTTGCACCTATACAGTCACCATAGAATGCTGGACTCTGTAGCCAGGACCTTATATCAGTCCTGTATTTGGCTCATAGTGTGAGAAATGACTTCATTATAAGAGGTTTCCACTGTGCTTATTTTTCATTGGTTGTCTCTTTACTTTTGCTGATAGCAGGAAATTGGAGGCAGGTGGGAAAGATTGAGTACCCCAGCGTTCATTCTTTATTCTAGTGTTTTGTTGTTGTGCCAGAACTTTCTCCTCATCCCTGTTGTTTGGTGACAATTCAAAGTCAACTACTTCTCCCTTTCCCCCAGTGTAGGCGGATAAGAAAATACTATAATCTCGTTAATAGCTGCAAAATGAACACAGGGACACTGGCAATCACAAGAAATGTCACATACAAAATAGCAGGCATTAAACAATGTTTTAAAAAAAGACCACAAAGACTTCTCCCTCCTGTCTCAGCAATTCAAAATTAGGTTGGTATTGCCTCTTATTTTCCTAACTGTACACTTGTATTGTAGGAAATATGAGAATAAGAACTTCAACCCAGTGCTGGAGGGGGTGGTAAATTAGGCCAAAGAACACAACTCCTGTTAAGGACCCCAGTTTAGCAAGGTACTTGGGCATAATGTTTAACTTCAATGGGACTGTTTGGGTGCTTAAAGTTAGGCACAATGCTTAAAACCGGAGCCAAGGTTTACAGGAATCATTCAAGGTCTGTTCCCTCTCCCTAGTGTACCACATGGAAAACTTAAGCCCCTACTCTTATCTGTGCACAGATTTTATGCTGCATTACTTTGCTGTTCAGAAACAGAAATAACAGCAGTACAACCCTCGCTAAGGTTCTACCATAGTTCTAAATAGACCTGAACCAGGCTCCAATTGCTTGAAATAATTAATCTATTGAAAAATAAAAACCAAGAACTTTCCCCTTGCAAAAGAGAAAAAAAAAAAAACAGACTCAAGAACAACCAACTGGTGCAGCGCCTTATGTGACCTCTACGTGCAGACAATGTTCTGCACGTGCTCTGTGAGAGCAGATAGCTGCGGCCACAGCTTTCATTATATTTGAGACTTTTGGACTTCGATTCAGGGCAACACTTACGTGCACTTAAAGTTGATCACGTGCTTAAGTGCTGTCCTGAATCAGGTCTGAAGTGCTGTGATCTTTACCTGACTCCATGGTTAAACTGAGAGGAAAAATGGGGTGTGTGTTGGAGGGTGGGGGCTTATTAATTTTTCTGTAGAATGTTGTGATTTCCTTTCCACCATCGAAGTTATAAAGTTCAGTAGGGTAGCCTGGGAGCAGGTCTGTACTAATGCTTAGGCCGTTGCAACACCCCCAGTGGATCTGCACCAACTATACTGCCATTACAGACACTTCTAGGAGAAAAAGCTAGCATAGATGAGGGTCGTGAGGTGTGGGTGGGAAGAGGGGTTGAAAGCTCTGGCTGTGTGAGACTGATGGCCAGGATTATTCGGTGCGCTTTATTTTTAAACATCCTTGCTGACCACTTTGGAGGATGCTGTTATGTGGAAGCCTTCTGCAGGGTTGGGGAAGGAGACAAATTTAATCTTTGCCCCTATTGGGGCAATAACTACGGAGCTATTTTTTCATACTTCCTGAAGTCTCTGAATGACTGTCAGTTAAATGGTAAATAATTTTGTATATTGTATAAAATGTAGTGTTTTGCTCACATTAAACGTGGATGGCTTATGCCCTGTTCTTTCACCCTAAAGAATTGATGGCACCAACAATCTGTTCTCCAGCACCATACAAATCTCTCAGCCTCTGGCTGATCTTGGCAGCTCTGCTAATATATACTATCAAAGCTGGCATATCAGCCAACACAGTTCTACTGTCTGAAGGGAAGGCTGCTTCTTTGCTGGAGCAAACACTGACTTAACGTGGCTCTACGAGCCACTGTTCCCAGAACAGATACTGTTGTGTGTTGACAATAGGGTGACCACACGGCAAGTGTGAAAAATCGGGATGGGGTGGAGGTGGGGTAATAGGAGCCTATATAAGACAAAGCCCCAAATATTGGGACTGTCCCTATAAAATTGGGACATCTGGTCATCCTAGTTGACAAAATGTGGGTTTGCTAAACTCCACTGTAAAGGGGACCTTTTCCCAAGCACAGTTAGCTGTGCTGAATACAGTATACATGATTTCTGCTTTAAAAAAAAAAAAGTGGAAAAACATGTGTGAGAG
This sequence comes from Terrapene triunguis, assembly GCF_002925995.2. NCBI lineage: Eukaryota > Metazoa > Chordata > Testudines > Emydidae > Terrapene > Terrapene triunguis. Next base: position 9,891,415 of record NW_020664420.1, on the reverse strand, counting down.
AACATGGCAAAAAGGTGTATTCAGTCAAGGATGAGATGTACTTTGAAGTAAGCAGACAGGCAATAGCAAACATGATTAAGCAGATTCACTCTCCTCACCTTTAATTCCTGAAATCATCAGTAAGGGTAAGAGAGATCTTCCTGGTCATTTTTTTGGGTGTGTGGGGGGGGGAGGGAGGTGATTCTCTGATATATAAAAAGGCCAAATCAGTGTTTTGTTTCTTCCTCCACTTCCCCCATGTGTTTACATTATGAACACCAGGCACAAGATTCTGATCTCACCAATGCCAATCTGGAGTGTTCCCAGTGGAGTTATTCTGGATTTCCATGGGTGTAACTGAGATCAGATTCTGGCCCCTGATCTTTACGTCCTTATATACTTGCTAGAGAGCTGGCAGATTAGTGGCCTCATGACATCACAAGAGACTGAAAAATTAGCAGTTGAGAGGGGAATTGCAGTATGAGCAGAGACCCCAGAGTCCACATGCATAGACTTAGAGATCTAGAAGTGACTGCCAATCCATAAATCCATCTCTTTATTAAATTCCTTGTACAACCTATCCTGGTTCACTCTGGCCAAAATCTCTAAATTTAAGCCTCTCTTCACAGAAAGTGTTTTTAGTCAGATTAAGACACTGGAGAAGTGGGATTGCTAACACCTATTTAATTTAAACCCCCGACAAAGGCTTGCAAGAACAGCTCTCAGGAAAGAGTCACTACCATTCCTCCTTCAGCCAAGTCCAGAGAGTTCTGACTCCTGATCTCCAGTCCTCTAAAGCAGGGGAGTCCATTATTGTTTGTCAAGGTCCAGACTTCAGGGAAAGTTATTTGTGTTTTTATTATTATAATAAGTAAATAGATTTCTGAATCTATTCAAAAGCATCTGGCAGTCCGGTTTGGGCCTGAAGTCCACCAATTACCCCTGTTCTAAGGAGTCCTGCAAGAAAAATAACAAAAACTTGTTACTGATACAGCAGGGTGGAAAGGGAGGTTTTCAGGCCTTCTCTATACATCAAAAACAAGCAACAATGTGCACAAGCCTACTTTTTCCTTTTGTAAATTCCCTTTTAAAAAAACCTGCTGCTTTTATATCTTATTGTTTTAACAATTTTATAACTTTCTGAAAACGTCCCTGTTTCAGTGTGAAAATCCCCATATTTGGTGTATGTTGGATGGTGAATGTCTTTCAGGCATTTTTGTCTAGGGAATTTGCAAGCTCTGGTAGCAATGCTTCTGGAGGTGTTCTCTTTTACAACTAATAAAAACAATCCCTCTAGGACCTACTTGAGTATGCAAATCAAGTGTATGCAGAAGTGCATGTGCACATACTTTAAGAGGTGGCCTTCCAACATATTATTTCTTTATTCTTTTATATTGGGTAGCATCTAGAGTCTGCTCCCCGCCACCTGTGCTAGGCACTGTGCAAACAGACAACAAAGAGATAGTCCCTGTGTCAGAGTTTACAGTCTGTCTCCAGTTCCTGTTTTCTGTAATGCCTATAATATTGCCATTAAATGTATGCTGGGAAACTCAGAGCACATGCAACACTGCTGAGATAGTAATGGTGCTGGAAGCCTCAAATTTTTTTTTTTTAAACTTTTCCTCTCTTGCGGTTGTGCATCATTAAACACGTTTATTCTCACTTGTTTTTATAAAATATAAAAACTTGGTTAGGTTCACTGTGCGCAATTGAAGTCAATGGGAGTTTTGCCACAGAGTTCAGTGAGAGCAGCATAGGGCTCTTTAAAGAACTATTATTTGTTTCCATTTTTCCAAGAGCTCTCTTGTACAGGGCAGCCTGTATTTTAGTTCCCTTTTTTGGTTTTCAATCACTGGTTTTAGTATGCTGTTCTTTTCATAGAAGATTAAGGTTGGAAGAGACCTCAGGAGGTCATCTAGTCCAACCCTCTGCTCAAAGCAGGACCAACACCCACTAAATCATCCCAGCCAGGGCTTTGTCAAGCTGGGCCTTTAAAACCTCTAAGGATGGAGATTCTACCACCTCCCTAGGTGTGACGGGTTGGATCACAGAAACCCCCTTGGGAGCTGCCACCTGATGTGCAAAGACTACCCCTGCTTCTGTTTTCCCTGCCAGCTCAGGACTCCAGCACCCTGTCTTGCTGAGCGAGACACTCCAGTCTGGCTCCAACACAGACCCAGGGTCTGAATCACTTGTCCCAAAGCTGCAAGTTTACCTGAAAACAGCTCACAGGAGTGTGCTTGTCTTTAGCACTCAGATGCCCAACTCCCAATGGGGTCTAAACCCAGATAAATCCGTTTTACCCTGCATAAAGCTTATGCAGGGCAAACTCATAAATTGTTCGCCCTCTATAACACTGATAGAGAGATATGCACAGTTGTTTGCTCCCCCAGGTATTAATACATACTCTGAGTAAATTACTAAATAAAAAGTGATTTTATTAAATACAGACAGTAGGATTTAAGTGGTTCAAAGTAGTAACAGACAGAACAAAGTAAGTCACCAAGCAAAATAAAACAAAATGCGCAAATCTATGCCTAATCAAACTAAATACAGATAATCTCACCCTCAGAGATGCTTCAGTAAGTTTTTCTCAGACTGGACACCTTCCAGGCCTGGGCCCAATTCTTTCCCCTGGTACAGCTCTTGTTCCAGCTTAGGTGTTATCTAGGGGATTCTCCATGATGGCTCTTCTCCTTCTCTTTCTTCTGTTCCACCCCTTTATAAATCTTTTGCATAAGGCGGGAACCCTTTGTCCCTCTGGGTTTCCACCCCCCCTCACTGGAAAAGCACCAGGTTAAAGATGGATTCCAGTTCAGGTGACATGATCACATGTCACTGCAAGACTTCATTACTCACTTGCCAGCACACACGTATACAGGGAGACTCACAGGTAAACAGCCATCTGCAGACAATGGGAGTCATCAAGATTCCAAACCATCATTAATGGCCCACACTTTACATCATTACAATAGGCCCTCAGAGTTACATTTTATATTTCTAGTTTTAGATACAAGAGTGGTACATTTATACAAATCAGATGATCATACTCAGTAGATTCTAAGCTTTGTAATGATACCTTACAAGAGACCTTTTGCATGAAGCATATCCCAGTTACGTTACATTCACTTATTACCGTATTTTCTCTAAAACTATCCCAGTTACATTATATTGACTTATCAAGTTTTTATAAAACCAGATAGACTGCACAACGTCACACTAGGTAACCCATTCCATTTTATTACTGTTTTGATGAGACTATAGAGAATAGTCATGAGGGGGGCCAGAACTGCTACCGGTATATCAAAAGCTTCCCCAGTACCCAAGGAGAATACATTACCAGCTTGTATCACATTAATGATATATGCTATGACATGAGAAACAGGCAGGGCGGGTGTTCAGCACTCAGGGGGTTAGATGCACTGTTTCTGACTTGAATTACTGCTCAGGATTTCCTTGTGTCAGGAAAGTGACAGCTGTAAACAGCTCAGGTGCTTTGTAAAAGCAAAGAGCAGGAAACACTCTTAAGCTGTTTCTCAGCTTCTTGTTGTACAAAGATTAACGCTTCTCATTGAAAGAGCTGGTTACGTGATGTCTGTATTCATCTGCATCTTTGGAGGCTGAGGGCCATTGTAGGTACTTGCTCCAGAGAAATGCTGATTACGATTGGCTCCACCACATCATCTTTTGTTATTAGCTGCAGTTGTGTGAGCACTGAAGTGAAAATCACTGAATCGTAAAATATCCTTGCTTTAACTAGCTCATCATAAACCAGGTCTGTGCCAAGGGCACTTCCTTCCCTGCTGCAGTAGATGGTGCTGATAAAGCTAGAGCCCTCCCTAAAAATGGCATAGAGAAGTTAAAGTAGGTTTTAATGGGCTTGCACAGGTATAACTAAGGGCAGAATATGACCAGTGATTAGTAATGAATTTCCTCTGTATCTAGGGTTGCCAACTCTGACGAAAGCTATTCCGGGAGATTCCCCCCCCCCCAACATGATGTAATGTCATTTTCTTAAAATATCCTATTAAAATGTCCTGGATTGCTTTCAATAGTCACTGGGACATCAGTGCTGATTTGGGGGAGACCAGGCCAATCCTGGAGGGTTGGCAACCCTATCTGTATCCCATATTAAATGCTGCTGCGTTACAAATGCCTTGACACACACACAAGAGGCAGGAGGACTACCTGTGAAGCTCGTATCTGTTTAGCTGGTGCCGGCCCTGTATAGAATTAAAAGCCAAAGAGGCAGGTGCTTGGGGCGGCCAATACCAAGGGGCGGCACTCTGGCTGCTATTCGGGCGGCACGTCCGGGTCTTCGGCGGCAAGTCCCTCAGTCCCTCTCGGAGCGAAGGACCTGCCGCCGAAGAGTGGAGCGGCGCGATTGCGCTGCCACAGCTTTTATTATTATTATTTTTTTTTTTTTGCTTGGGGCGGCAGAAAACCTGGAGACGGCCCTGGTTCTATACATGGAAAACGCTCTGGCTGAGTCCTTTATACTCCACAACATGTACAGTAGTAGGCGTAGCTGCATTTCCATTCAAGCATGGATGCTTTCAACCCACCTGTTTTCACAAAACGAATTGTAAAACCAGTTTAACAATCTATTTGTGGCCACTCACCCTCTCTGGCTGCTATCTGCCAATTCCCTGAGTCATATCTTTCAACACCCACAATGATGCCACTCTGCCCTGGCCCTATAGTAATATGTCCCTTGCTCCTTTGGAATCCAAAGCAGAGTTGTTTGGGGTTTTTTGCCCAAAAGCTAGGGCAAAGTGAATTTTTTACTCTTGTGCAACAACTGCATTTCACCTAGAGGGTAGCATGAGGCTGGGGAAAGAGGAAGGGATGGGACTCAACAAAGAACGCAACCCAAGAATGCCATGGCATAATGCTGGGCTCTCCCAGTCCGCTGTCTTGGCTTGTTAGTCACTTATACCTGAACAAAATGGGTGCAAAATGCTACAGAGCTGAATGGTAACAAACGGGTTTTAAATACCCTTGCAGACCATGTTTTGCCCTTCTGTGTAGATGACCACAGTTAGCTGCAAATGTAGCAATTTTCAGCCAAGAATGAGTTGTTTTTGGTTTTAACATAACACCGAGCTAAAATGTTGGCGTGCATAAAGAATGGAATAGAAAATAAAACTGAAAACATTATGCTAGTAAATAGCTTGCCCTCACCTGGAATACTGTGTTTATCTCCACTAGGCCTATCTTTTTTCTTTTCTTTTTTTCAAAAAGGGGTGCAGAGATGGGGAATGAAAAAGATTAGACATGGAAAGGCTTCTTAAAAGATTGAGGCTGTCAGCATAGAGACGAGACAAATAAGAGGGAACATAATAGAGGTGTGGAAAATAATAAATGGGATAGAGAATGTAAACCAGGCACTCCTATTTATCTTGTCTCATAATACAAAAGAAAGGGAATAATCAGTGAAACTGACAGGCAACACATTTAAAACTGATGAAAAGAGTTGCTGTATGCAGTACAATACACAATTACCTTGTGGCAATGTGTTCCACAGGTGATCAGTGCAGTAGCTTAGTTGGATCCGAAAAAGTCTGTGGATAATATCCACAGTTAAGATAAAATTTAGAGGGACTTTAATGTTTCAGCTCATAAGCTAACCATTAAGTGCCTGAGGTTAGGAAGAACTTTCTCTATGGGCAGGTTATTCCATAGCTGTCCAATATGGGTTTCTTGCACGTTCCTCTGAAGTACATGTTGCACCTGGCTAAATGGAATACTGAACTAGTATGGCAATTTGTATGTGCTACGTATATAGATTGTGGTGCTGATTTAAAGGGGGCATAGTGTATCGTGCAAATAAGCAGCTCAAGTTTACAATTCTTATCTTTTTGCCACTCCCCAATTTCTCCATGGCTTGTTTTGATGGAACAAGTCTCTATCGATGGTATTGGCATGATAGTAAATAAGCAAAACGATGTAGGGATTCTTTGGGCAAAGTTACATGATCATGAAGTGATGAAAATGTGGTGTGTTGCTATATTCAGACTTCCTTGCTAAAATGCAATTTACATAACTGATTTGTCTTTGCAGTTGTTTGCAGGATAGGGACACACAACCCCTCCTTTTTCTTAGAACGAACTCTGTGTCTGACCGCTATTACAAAACAGTACAAGCTTGGGGAATCTTTGGCATGCTTGGCCAATAGAAAAAGATATTGGGCATGTGTTTAATAAATGTACATGCCGTATCAGCATGCAGTGTAGTTTGTATCTATCGATCTATCACACCCTGCAGCGAGGCATGGCCTTTTTTGTTGTTGTGTGTTAAATAAACATGACTTGTATTCTGCAGGCCGTGTCCTGTGCTTGAGCTCATAAATCCAACTACGCTGTAATGAATTGGTCCTTAGTGAGTGAATCATGAGCTTGAGGGGACTGTATATTTATTATTACTTTGCAGATTTCTTTCTGTTGACACAATTCTTCATCTCAATTACAGCTTTAACAACATTTCTGTTAGGATTACATTGGAGGCACTGATACGAACACTGACAGACTACTGCAGTAGGAGGCGCCCTTTACTCCCATTGTTCGCTCTTGGTTCAGTTAGTCTGAGCTGATCTTGCATACATCCATGATCCACAGAGCTTAGGGAGTGGAGGGGTAAGACCAGCACATATTGCTATAAAAATCCAGTGGGGTGAGGTGTTTTGAATTAACGGTTGAGAGGCACTCTGGAGTCAACTTTTCTCTGCCCCGGTGACTTCCGAGGAGAACCAGGAGGCTTTGTATATGAGGAAGAAGACCTACTTAAAGTGACACACAGGTCCAGCAAAATAATAACAAAAAGGGGAGGGGATCAAAGGTATAGAGTTCTTTACTCTCTCGCTGGGCGCTGGCCAATACTCATTAATACTGAGACACGCCACTGTGAGTAAACTGACAAGGGAATCCTTGCTCAAAAGAGCATAGACACCGATCTTCAAAGATATTTAGGCTCCTAACTCCCATTGAAATCAGCCAGACGTAGGTGCTTAGATACCTTGTGAGGCTCTGGGCTTTTCTCTGTGAGGGCTCTGTCTTGCAGGATGCTTAGTACTCTGACCCTGATCCAGCAGAGCACTTAAGCATATGCTTAACTTCAAATAGGTGAGTAGCTCCATTGAAATCAAAGGGACTATTCACATGCTTACGTGCTTTGCTGGACCAGGGTCAGAGTGTTCAGTTTCAAGCCCTGTAGGCAGAAGTAAATTAAAGGACAAACACACAGAGGTATGTGGTTCTCAGAATATTGTGACACTTCGTGGAATGATTGGGTCTGTAGTTGACGGGAGAGAGGGAGGTTGGAAGCTTCTTGAAGAGATGAGCTTGATGTACGTGAGTATGGAGGTCATTCCAAGCACAAGGGTGAGTGTGAAGGACGGTACGAGGTGTGAGAGCAGGTGAAGGAGGCAAAGGGCCAGTCAGAGGAGAACTTTAGGCAGGTGAGAGTGTGTGTAGATTGAAATACAGGCCGGGTTGTAATGCAGGGAGCTTTGAAAAAGAGCAGAAACTTAAACTTCATGAAGAAATGCTGCAGATAATAATGGAGTAACAGAATAAGCCTGAACTTCCTTCCTTAGCACATACACCTGTAGTCACCACTGACCATCAAGGCAGAAATGAATTTAAAAGGGTTACATCCTCGTGTTTTTTAAATCTAGCTCTGTCACTATAGCTTAGTGCAGTATAATGCATGGTGGACTTGGCCTCACTTGCACACTACTCTAGTGATATTATTATGAGAGTCTGCAGCTTTGACAGATGAGAACAAAACACTAACTGTACTGCAGTACAGAGTTGTAACAGTTATCTAGGAAGAAGGATATCACAGCAATCAGCAGGAGATGACTCTTCAGTACAAAGACAGACTTTGAACCTCTGGCATTAAATTAGCATTTGCAATACGTGTTAGGGTAGCTGGTGCAAAACTCTAAACTGTTTACTTGCATGCTCCATCTACTCTTTGACCCTTTCAGGGAATATAAACGCTTCTTGGGGACTAGAAAGGAATATTAGCAGATGCTGGGAATTCAGGGTCAGAAAAAACAGAGTGCTTTCCTGTTTCACCTTGTCTGTGTTGCTGGGGTGTGTCTGAAGAGTTTTGAAACCCTTCGATGGAAGGGGATTCCCTGGTCCAGTAGTGAGAATAATCCATTGTTTGCCTCAATTCTTGAGCCTGATCAGAATTGCGGCAAGGGACTTCCCTGTGGGTTTTTTTTTTTAAATGTAGACTGTTACCGTCTTTTGTTCACTTACAATGAAATAAAACATGTTTAGAGATGGCTTCTGTACTGGGGAGTCGTACGTGAACTGGAGGGGATTCCCTATGAACACAGCTCCCATTCCAGGGCTATTCGGGTGCATCTCCACTACGATTAAAAAGCCTGCGACACTGAGTCTCAGAGCCTGGGTCTGCTGACTTGGGCTGTGGGGTATAAAATTGCAGTGTAAACGTTTGGGCTCAGGCTGGATCTCGGGCTCGGACACCTTTCCTCCCTTGCAGAGTCTCAGAGCCTGGGCTCCAGCCCGAAGCTCTATGCTGAAATTTTAGAGTCCTATGCACCTGTGTCAGCTGACCCGGGCCAGCCGTGGCCATGCCAGAGGTCTCTTATTGTAGTGTAGACATTCCCTTAGAGCAGTGGTTCCCAAACTTTAACAACTTGTGAACCCCTTTGACTAAAAATGTCAAGTCTCGCGAACCCCCTTCTAAAAATGAATATTTCCAGAGATTTTCTCCTTTACCTGAGTATAAACTATAAAAGCAGTGATCTTGGAAATATGAAGTTTGTTTTTATGACATGCTTATTACACACTGTTCATTATTAATTATTATTTATCATTCCAGTATTTTTATTATATTATGAAAACGGCAACACTCTTCCAAGATCTCACTTTCATAGCTTGTATCACTTTAAATAAACCTGTTATAAGACAAGGCTCCTAGGTTTCATCCAGGAGTATCAGATGTGAAACAGCAGGAAGGTATTTAAGAAGAGTTCCTCCTACACAAGCATTCAGGTCTTGAGTAGTGCAGGCAAACAATGCACGTTACAACAAAGCTTAAACTTGTTCTTCATAGTAATTTAAAAACAACACTAACAGCCTATTTAATTTTAAAAACAGCAAAAAATATCCACCTCCCTTTCTATTTCGTATAAGGAGTCTTGAAGTTTAAATCTCCTCAGTGTGGTAGATATGCTTGCTTTGATCTGCTTAGCTCTTGGAAGTCCAGGGGCTCCGGGCTGCTGGCCCCATGCTGCCTGGGGTCCCTAGGGACAACTCTGTCTGCCATTAGGGAATTTTTCCCTAAGAACCCCCTGTAGCATTTCACGAACCCCCAGGGGTTCATGAACCCCAGTTTGGGAACCACTGCCTTAGAGAGTAGGGCAGAGAAGGAAGTGACCTCTGAGGAGATACAGAACCCAGTTCAGCAGCTTAAAGCCTGCCTGCTCGTTTAGAAAACTCGTAGCTTATCTGTAGTAAAGGCTTTGCCTTTATTGTTATAAAAGGTATATTTTACCGTAATAGAGCTAACACAGGTCAGCTATCCTGCTGTAAAATCCTAGTGGAGACAAGTACAGTAGTCTTTGCTGCGAGGTAAACTAGGTGAAGTCAACCAGCTGGGAGACATAATGTTGACCTCATCTAGTAACCTCACAGTAAAAATTATAGGTGTCTCTTCTCCACTAGGATTTTACAGCATGATGACTATTGCACATCAATCATCTCCAAAGACATTTTTTTTTTGCTGTGGTAATTGGACTTGATCTATACCTTGTTGACTGGAATACCATGTCTTTTCCAGCCTGCCTTTACTAGAGGGGCTGCTGATGAGTAATTTCTGCCATAACTTTTTTTTTTTCCAGTTTGAATACTTTTTGTTTAACTTGCCAGTGTTCCCTCTAATTTTTTCCCACGCATCTGCGGAATGAATTTTGTTATGTGCACCAATATGGAGGTGATGTGTCACACCTCACTTCCATATTGGTGCACATAACAAAATTCATGTGGTGGGGGCGAGGGGTTCAGAGTGTAGAAGGGGCCTCAGGGCTGGGGCAGAGGGTTGGGGTGCGGGAGGGAGTGAGGGCTGGGGGTGTGGGCTCTGGGGTGGGGCCAAAGATGAAGGGTTTGGGGTGCAGGCTGCCCTGGGGCTATGGTGGGGAGAGAGGACTCTCTCCCCCCTCCCCCAGCTCTCTCTCCCAGCAGCAGCATCTGAGCTTGTGGGGAGAGGCGCCTCTCCCCGCTGCAGAAGCTCTGGGCGCCTCTCTCCCCGGCTGTGGCAGGTTGGGGCCGGGGAAGAGGTGCCTCTCCCCTGGCTGCGGCAGTTTCGGGGCTGGGCTGGGGCCGGTGGGGAGAGGCACCTCTCCCCGCCATGGCAGGTCTGGGGCTGTGGGAGAGCATCTCTCCCTGCTGCAGCCCTGAGTGCCTGCGTGCTTAATAGGCTGCTGCACGACTGTGCAGCTTAGAGGGAACTTAGCCCAGACCTTCTGTTCTGGGCATCTATCCTAGAAAATTAATGAGGGCATTAAGGGTTTTAGGTATTTCCACTCTTCACCTTTCTTGTGCTGTCTTGCGAGGTAGTGGGCACAAAGACATGGTGTTTCTGCTGCTTACATCTGTCAAGGTATTTCTAGGTTTGCTATAGAGAAATCTGATTTCCAGATTAGAAATGCACCTTTTTGGTGATGAGATGGAGTCCTGACAGACGAGACTTGCTCTGTTGTCCGTTCTTCCTTTTTTCTTGTTCCAGAAACCGTTCAAACTCTTTTTTTACTCGCTTTTTAGCTAGTGATATAGTCCTAAATATGTTGTATGGTTTTAGTTAAAACTTATTTAACCTTTTTCATGCCACATTTCTATGTAACCCCAGATACATGCTTTTAAACTTCTTGTAGTCTGCGTTATGTCCTAAAGTGTTGTGATACCACCAGACTTTATAAGGGTGGTGTACTTGAACGGGAGATGCAAATGGAACAATGAGGTGCTGTTGGAAGGAAGTTTTGTTTGGCAATTCAGTAGACGGAACTTCTCTCTGAGTCAATAGCCCAGGAAAATAATAGGGGGTGTTGTGTGGCTGGATGGTGCTGAGGTCCTGACCAGTTTGGCCATTAAGAATCCTATGGCTCTCTGCAAGAGAAAAGGTGGTAGCACTGGTGTCCTGGAGGATCAATTCCAGCTTGGGTAACTGCATTCTGCTTACTGCAGGAAGAATGTGAGCATTAAGTAGATACAGGCTCCTTCACTTGTTGTTGCATAGTATTGCTTGGTGTTGGTGAATAAGTGCCACCTTCCACCCTGAAGTTGGCCGTGCTTCAGTGGCAGATGAAGTGACACACATATTCCTTATGTCACACAGGAGCGTGAAGCTCAGTTAATGTTTGTAAAGTGTTTGGAGATCTTTGGAAAAGACACTGTGTAGACGCGCCAAGTGTCCTAGCTTTGTTGCTCTTGAGTGTCCAAAAGGAATAGCGTGGCATGCACCTCAGATCCCTAGGACTGCAGGATTCTCCTTCATAAGACACATGGTGTGGTCTGTACATTGGCTGAGGCACTATAATGTTTATAAAAAGTCTTGGGAAATTCCTCCCTTTTTATATATCTCCTCTCTTTTCCCCCGCATTGCCCTGGTGTCTTTCCCTTAGCTTCTTAGCTAAGTGGCAAACAATCTGACCCTTGTTTGTTAGGCCAAACTCACTCATCTTAACATGTGACTAACTTTTGTAGTCCCTTCCTGTTCCCATCTATCGTTTGTCTTAAGTAGGCACCAGTGCTGCTTTTCATATTTCTTTTATAAAAGATAACTAAAAGAAAAACTCAACTGCTAGAAATACCCTGAAACCGCTCTCTCTCTCTCTCTCTCTCTCTCTTTTAATTTAAGTTGTGGTGGATGATTGTTGTGTTACAATAGGTCATCAAACAGTCATAATTAGGAAAGACTGAAAGTAACTCAAGTGAGGAGAAAAATCAAACTCCCATTAGGCTGATCGGTCCCATCCTTTAGTACTGTCTAGACAACAAAATGCTTTCCTTAACTCTAGTGCAAAGGTGGGAAGATGGCATGCCTTTAGGGGAGATGAGGCATTTAAAAATGAAAGTAAGCAAAGTTTTACTCTCCCAATGATTAGCTAAGAACAATCTCATGAAACTTTTTTTTTTTTTTTTTTTTTTTGGTATTTAAGATGTAAATAGTATTGAGTTGCTGGGATGTTGATGTGCAAGCTTGCTGGAAGCGATATGTATTATATATGAATCCCTCGCTGTTGCTTATCAAAATGTTGAATGAATCTGTCCCAGTGAGCGGCATTTTTTAGAAAGAGAGATTGGCAATAAATTTAAAGACCTCTTTTAAAAACCACAGGCTGTATTGTTTGGAGTGTCTGGTCTTACTGTACAGATGGGGACTAACCCCCTAAAAGCATGGAAAGCTCTTTAAAAACAAAAACCGTTCCTGCTATCCCACTAAGGTAAAACCTGATCCTTTACAGATGTTAATCTCTGCTCTGTGACTTAACAATAAGATCAAACATTTCAGTCAATGCAGGCCACAGAAATAAAAAATGTTTTAAATAAACTGGTGTTTTGTTAGTAGTTCTGCATTTATATGTGCAGTCCCAATGGGGTTCTAGTCACTTCACAGGGCACATAGAAAAACATTGGGTGAAATCCTGGCACTTTGCTACTGACTTCAGTGGGGCCAGGATTTTATCCATGGTCCCTGCCCCAAGGAGTTTACAGTTGACATTCTAGACATGATCCAAGGTGACAAACAATAGGGAGGGGTTGGATTTAGAAATGACAGGCGTGACTGCAGTCCTATTACATGATTACTCTCAGGTTAGGTATGTGGACTTCCTGGTGTAGTGTTACGTATATGTGATATCATGCAATGCCCAGCATAAAAAGGACAAATAATGAGGTCACAAATGTTTTTGTAAACATCCCTGATAAATCAGATATGTGGAGAAAGCTGGCTATAAGATCTTTTGGGGGTTACAGAAATGTTTTTAATGACCAGCACTGCTGGCGATGAGATTCTAGCAAAATAGCTCTGAGTAGTGCTATTTGGGGGTCAGAGTAGGGGTCTGGGAGTCGGGACTAATGTAATGTGGTGTGAAACCTTGCTGGGTTGTTCACGCAAACACTCTGGCTCATTACAGTTTGACCCCTCATTGACGTTTTAGATTTTTGCTTTGAGCCCATTGGGTTAAAAAAAAAAAAAATCTCCTCAAACATTTCAAGCTGAATCTCTGGTGCAATGCTGGACTTCCTGAGAGTTTTCACATGGAGCCCCAAGCCGGGGTTCCACTGTTCTCCCCAAAAGAGCCAGGCTCTGTGGCCAAGATTTTCGAAAGTGACTGGTGATTCTGAGTGAGTCGGGGTGTCCAATTTGAGACTTCTGAGAGAGGGGCCTGACTTTTCAGAACATGCTGAGCAGTTGCTCTCTGACAACTAGACCCCTACAATGTTCCTCAAAGTTGGACATCCAGACGCTGAGGCTCCCAAAATCACTTTTGAAAATCTGTGCCTCTTCCTTTATCTCTGCCTTCTCCTGGCTTCAGTGGTGTTGGAAAGAGCTACTGGCCTGACTGATCTGCTGTTTCAGGGGGGAGAAAGGAGGAACAGGTTTCTTACCCCCTATGGAAACAACTGTAGGAGATCAGACCACTGCATCCCCTCCCTCCCATGCATTAGGGTGTGTCTGTGTAAGACAGGTCATTTGCTGCGGGGTGGGGATGGAAAGGGGGCCATCTTGGTGGTGGGTTTTGAGCAGTTGACTGGGATGGAGGAATGGGTACCCCTCTGTTCTCCTTCCACCACCATCCTCTCCTTCAGAATGAACCCTGGAGTGTGTTATGATAAAGGGGGTCGTGGGAGAGAACCAGATTCTCCCTCCTTCCTCTGCTGCCCTGGGTGAGTGGGCCCAGCTCTCTCTTTGGATCTCTGCTCCGAGTTCTGCCTTTTATTTTCATTGTCTCTACGCTGTCTCTTCCTCCTTTGAGGGTTTTGTCCTTAAATTGTCAATTCTTCAGTCTGCTCCTTTTTTGTGATTCTCTCTATCCCCCGTTTGTTCCTTTATATCCATCCCTAGTTCTCCCCTTCACTCATTCATTCTGTCCTCCTTTTATCCATGTGCCTGTCAGAATCCAGTACTCTGCACTGGTGCAGGAGGGATGAGATACGCAGGCATCCGTAGCTGCCTGCCTATGGTAGCGGTGCTGCTGAGCTGCCTGCAGGCTCGCCACTTGTAGCATTCCTTGGAATACGAATTTGCCACTGTTACTGTGTGGTTCTGACTCTCTGCATCTGAGGGGTGGCTTGGGCCCCTCGTTGGACACGCTTCCCCACTCAGTGTAGTAAGCCAATGAGAGTCTTAAGGGGCTATGTGCTTCCTTTCTTGGCCCCTCTGATACTATTCTTGAGGGGGTTTATTCCCTTTTCTTTGGGAATGGCTTGTAGAACTTACCCCCCAGGTAAGTCAATAATCCCATTGTCTTAAATAAAACAAGGTTTTTGAATATAGAAACTTAAAGGGAGAGCTACAAGTGATGGAAGTGACAACAGGCCTGGGGCAAGGCTATGCACCACCTCTTGTAAGTGGGTTGTCTCATTATTAGGTCTAGCCTCCACTTAAAATTAAGGTTGATGTAGCTACGTTGATCAGGAGTGTGCCTAAAATGTAATCCTTCTGCCAGGTGGAGCCCACAGCAACCAGGGCCAGGTTCAATATCTAGGGGTTCCTTTTCAACAATACAACACAGAACTGTCTTCTGCCTCGTGTTCTTGAGTCCTACAACCAAAAGTTCCTTTTCTGTGCCCGTCTCTGCTCCCTCACCATACCCCACTCACAGTGGTGGTCCTTGATCAGTGAGGACCCAGGGTTCAGAGGTGCATCTGTGTGAGTTCACCTCCCACCTGGGAGAGAAGGCAGTTTGCTTGCTCCACCATCTGAGCACTTGCTCTGGCCGGCCGCGGTTCCTCTCCGCTGTCCACCAACACCAGCCAAACCGTCATTTACTTTCTGCTGCCACCTGCCTCTCTGCTGTCACCGCTGCAGGTCAGTCTCTTAGTGATTTTCAGCTTTTAGTAGGCTGGGCAGAAACGCTGTCCCACCACAAGTGATTTCAGCTCTCATTTAAGCACAAAATAACAAAGGCTCCTAATGGAGCCTATTTAGCTCTTCCTTAAACAGTGAGGAGGAACAGGTTAAACTAAACTGGGGACCCTTAGGGAGAGTCCACACCTCCTGACTGGGATACCTGTCCCCATGCCTCTTACTTGCACAGGGGTCTGGCATTTGAGCCCCTGGCTTAACAAGGTCCTTTCAGCTGAGGGTGACCTCCTTATTTGGGACAGGTTAAGCACAATTCTGCTCCCCTGTATTCATACAATAAAGACAACAACATTGATAACATTTCACTGCGTTCAGTACTAAAGTGATTTGTAACCCAACACCAGCCAAAGTTGATCACTTTGAGAAACACAGCTCTGTCTGCTGGATATCTTGGCAGAGTAGGTGTGTTCATGTAAATACAGTTTCCTTCTGAAGTCTCTCCCCCTCCCAGCTAGCTGCCAGAGGAGGACTCATTCAGATCCTGCTTACACTACTCCAGGTGTCGATGCACCTAGGTAGATGGAGGAATGCTTCTATCGACCTAGCTATTGTTGCTTGGGAAGGCAGTGTTCCTACACAGATGTGGCTGTATCTATGCTATGGGTTGTGCCAGTGTAGTTCTGTAGTGTAGACATACCCTTTGTCTTTTGGTTTTAAGCAGGAATGCGACTTGCATCTTTGGCATTGCTTGGCCAATGTTCAGTCTGATGAACATTTTGTTGGTTTTTATGGGATACCTGCTTTAGTTCGGCATGCCCCTGTGTCAGCAAAGGCTTTCCCCTACTGTTCATCTTCCTCTGACTGGTGCCCCCTTGTTTGTCCTCTAAATAAACTTTTGGGGATGATCCAACTCCTGCAAAAAGCATCTGAAAGACCCCCATTGAATTTGAGAAGTTGGACCAGGGCCCTCAATGTTTAGATGATATCATAGAAGACCAAGGTCGGAAGAGACCTCAGGAGGTCGTCTAGTCCAACCCCCACTAAATCATCCCAGCCAGGGCTTTATCAAGCCAGGCCTTAAAAACCTCTAAGGATGGAGATTCCATCACCTCCCTAGGTAACCCATTCCAGTGCTTCACCACCCTCCTAGTGAAACAGTGTTTCCTAATATCCAACCTAGACCTCCCCCACTGCAACTTGAGACCATTGCTCCTATTCTCATCACTACTGAGGTGTGATGTCAGCCTGCTACCCAGATGATGATCATTTCCCCTGGTCACACATCGGTAACTTAAGTTTCCCAGTTTCTGAATTGAAGGAGGCTCCTTCCCATTAGCAATGGTTAGATCCCGGTTTACTTGTTTGTTCGCTCAGTGTTTTCTGATATGATCCATTTAAACTATGTCTAGGTATTGTCTGGTGTCTTTCCATTTTCCCTGTGAGAGAACAAACGCCAATTACTGTCTAAGAAGTGTTACTATTTAGATGGCCTCTCCTCCTAGTGCATCCCTTTGTTTCGTTAGGTATGTTGTTAGCAAGCCTGAGTCAATAATGTAACTCTTTCATCACCATGTTAGTTATTGTATTTCTTTAATAACCACTTATGCTGCACTAGCTGAACATCGGGCCAGACTGTTTTCAGAACCTAGCTAGAAATCGATCTGGGTAGCGCTAGATCTGCGAGGTGGCTGGGTCCCTTTGAGGTTTGCTGTAATGATAATTTACTGTGCTACCATTGATCCTATCCTCATAGAAGGATTTGGAGAGCACGGCAGGCAGGGTCAGGGTGAGATTTTATTATAGTTCTTGTCCATTATAAAAGCCTTGCGTGGCTCTAGTCAGGACTCCTAGGTCGTCTTCTGTACTCTGCTACTGATTTACTATATGACCTTGGGCAAGTCATTCCATACTTGAACTTGCCCATCCTCAGTATAAATTATGTAGAGCTTGTATTGCAATTGAGAAGCCCCAAAAAGAACAGGGGCTCTTTTGTGCCACATGCTGTGTGTATGTGTAGACACACAACACGCGCGCGCGCACACACACACACACCGCTTCTGACCCAAAGACCTTACAGTCTAAGTGTGTGACAAGAGACAACAGGTGCATATGTCATTCTGACAGGGGAGTGCAAAGTAACAGTGTGATGATGAAAATATATATAGAAATACATAGACCTCATACCTCCCTCATGCGAATGTTTATTGTTTATAAAATACTGAGATCCTCTGACCCACCCCTGTAGATGTTTTTGTTTTTTAAAGATTGCCTAGGTGCAGTTGTGAGGTCCGATAGCCCAAAGTCCCCTGCCCCCCTCTCTCTTCCTCAAAAATAGTGCTAACAAAATGCTCGGTGACATCACCTCTGTTATTCTGTGTGCTGCGTCCCTTTCTACTCTCCTTCATTTGTTTCTTTCCTCTATTGGCATTGTAAGCTTTATAGGGCAGGCACTGGCTTGTGTAGGTGGTTTGTACAGTGCCTGGCATGCTTGGGATGCAGAATAAATTGCCCCACTTCTGAAATTTATTCTAACCTAAGCTAGTGCATCGGCCAGAGTGTTTAGCAGTTAAGTTAAAATAAAACCTCCTCGTACTGTGAACTAAGGGAGTCTGTCTTCAATTTAAGAACAGCCAGGCTAGTTACAAGTGTGGCAGAGTCCAAGTTATTTTACAGATTGCTTGTGACTGGTGATAATTTACTCAGTGATTTGGCTCTTATATGGCTGTCATGGTTCCCTAGCTGCCTGGCAGATGCCACTGTGTAGTGAGTGAATCAGGGAGTCTTGCGCTCCAAGTCTGTCTTTAGTGACTAAGTTCAGAGGCATAATTGCAGACTGCTTTTCTGCCCTCCCTTTGTACTTGCCACAGGAGAGTATTATTGTTATAGACCACTGCAGCCTATTTCCGCTTTTCTGTATTTAAAACAATAAAATGCTGTTTATATTTGTAGGGGAATTCCTTTTGGAATGGAAAACACACTAACAACAACAAAATCGAAACCAAAATCACTGGGAATCCCAGGAATACTGGAGGTTGGCAATCTTTGGTTTAATCTCCAGATCTGCATTTGGACAGCCAGAACTTTCTTTCCGCTCACCTTTTCTATCTGGGCTAAATATTTTTTCACATCAGAGAAGAGATTAAGGGCATAACCTGTTCCTTTCTATGCATATTGGCAAGATTTAATGCTTACACTTTGCATGTTCGGAGCTATGCTAACTCTGAAAAGCACAGCAAACTAACCATCTGCTGTTTCATAAGCTGTGCTGGTCCTTCCATGTGGGGAAGTTGGGACCTGGGAGTCAGGATTCCTGCGCTAAGATTTTAGAAATTGGGTGCCTAAATGTGTGTGCCTAAAATCTGTATCTAACCTAAATAAATAGCTTGATTGTTTCTCTAGAAGTGTTGAGGACCTGCAGCTCCTTCTGATTTCAGTGGGATTGGTGAGTGCTCTGCCTCTCTGGGAAATTCAGACCTTGTGTGCCTCCAGCTGAGCATCCAAATTCGCACAGTCTTGAGAACATCTAGTCAAAGTTATGCAGACCAGATTCACCCCTCGTGGCATGGAAAAGACCAGAGGGACTCCAGCAATGGGGAAACATAGTATAGGTGAAAGAGGCAGATACACTGCAGGCATCTCTCTCCCTGAGGCTGCTGAAGCCCCTTTGTGCTAACACCACATGGGGACTTCGTGGGTTTTGGGAGCAGCTGGGTCGGTCCTGCTGTGAGGAAAGCTGTGCCAGAATTAATGCTGCTCAGACCTTTTGTTGTCCCTAACCTTCACAGAGGGGGCTAGTGTGGATGTGCAGTGAGGGGAGCCTATGACTGCTCATCTCGTAAAGAAGCCACAGAGCTGGCGCAGGCAGACAATGTTTGTGGGTGGTCAGTGAAGAAGAGCTGGCTGGCCACATGGCTCCCCCTTGAATTGGCAGGATTGGAACCTGATATCCTCCCTGCCCTTCGTGCTGTAACTAGTAAAACCATGCACTTTTGAAGCCCTTGGAGGAGAGGAAGGTGATCAGGAACAGTCAACATGGATTCACAAAGGGCAAGTCATGCCTGACCAACCTGATTGCCTTCTATGATGAAATAACTGGCTCTGTGGATATGGTGAAAGCAGTGGACGTGATATATCTTGACTTTAGCAAAGCTTTTGATACAGTACTATCTCCCAAAGTATTCTTGCCAGCAAGTTAAAGAAGTATGGATTGGATGAATGGACTATCAGGTGGATAGAAAGCTGGCTAGATCATCGGGCTCAACGACTTGATGTCTAGTTGGCAGCTGGTATCAAGCAGAGTGCCACAGGGGTCAGTCCTGGGTCTGGTTTTGTTCAACATCTTCATTAATGATCTGGTTGATGGGCTGGATTTCACCCTCAGTAAGTTCGTGAATGACACTAAGTTGGAGAGTAGGGATAGGGTCCAGAGTGACCTAGACAAATTGGAGGATTAAGCCAAAAGAGATCTGATGAGGTTCAACAAGGACAAGTTCAGAGTCCTGCACTTAGGACTGAAGAATCTCATGCACTGCTACAGTCTGGGGACTGACTGGCTAAGCGGCAGTTCTGCAGAAAAGGACCTGGGGATTACAGTGGATGAGAAGCTGGAGTCAACAGTGTGCCCTTGTTGCCAAGAAGGCTAACAGCATTTTGGGCTGTATAAGTAGGAGCATTGCCAGCAGATTGAGGGACGTGATCATTCACCTCTATTTGGCATTGGTGAGGCTGCATCTGGAGTATTGTGTGCAGTTTTGGACCCCCCACTATAGAAAGGATGTGGACAAACTGGAGAGAGTCCAGCGGAGGGAAACGAAAATGATTAGGGGGCTGGGGCACATGGCTTACGAGGAGAGGCTGAGGGAACTGGGGTTATTTAGTCTGCAGAAGAGAAGAGTGAGGGGGGATTTGATAGCAGCCTTCAACTACCTGCAGCGGGGTTCCAAAGAGGATGGAGCTTGGCTGTTCTCAGTGGTGGCAGATGACAGAACAAGGAGCAATGGTCTCAAGTTGCAGTGGGGGAGGTCTAGGTTGGATATTAGGAAAAAACTATTTCACTAGGAGGGTGGTGAAGCACTAGAATGGGTTACTAGGGAGGTGGTGGAATCTCCATCCTTAGAGGTTTTTAAGGCCTGGCTTGACAAAGCCCTGGCTGGGATGATTTAGTTGGTGTTGTTCCTGCTTTGAGCAGGGGGTTGAACTAGATAACCTACTGAGGTCTCTTCCAACCCTAATCTATGATTCATGCTCCCTGTCACCGCCACATGGCTGCAAACACATCTCTCCTTTCCACCTGCCCCACTCCACACACTAGGGATAATTTGACAGGAATTCTGAGTGGTATTTTTACCTGTACTTCCATGCCTCCCCTAGCCCCTCTGGCAGTCTTTCCCTCTCATAGGAAAAGGATAAACATAGTCCTCCCCATACCTCACTTTACCAGTGTGTAAAATGAGTAAATACCTGCCTGCAGACCTTCTCCCGGTTGTGGTGAGACATCATTAATTCCTGCTAGTGAAGCACCTTGCATTTTCATACAGTGCCAACAATCTCCGTAGTGCTGCTGCCATAGAAATAATCTTTCCCTAGCTGGTTTTTTTTCCTTCCCCAGTGGAGTTCTTTTGTTGTTGTAGTGGTGGCTGAGTGGTGCTCTTGCACTGTATTTATCATACCAGAAGCTCTTCCTTTGTTCTCTTCACCTTTCAAGGCAGCATATGGGACAACCCTTACTTTGTGGCAAACACACTCTTTTTAAATGGTAGCCTTGTTACAGCATTGGGCCTGACCTGTATTTTAAGACTGCTGTCTAGATGCACACAAAGCAAACTCACTGGCTTTTAAGGGAACTGTGCAAAATGTAACAACTCTTCTAAGAAAGACTTGGGAAATATAAACACTGAGCAAACTGCCATTTCATCTTTTATTAAAAACACTGTTTGATTTGAATGAACAGCTTTCTAAAGGATTATAGACCGTGATGTGAACAACATGGTATCTGAGTTAGGGATATGAGACTGGGATCCTAGACTCAACAGTGATTCTTGGCTTGTAGACCGATCTGCTGGTTGACAATGGGCAAGACAATCTTTCTGCCTCACCTTCCCCATCTATGAAGTAGGGATAGTACTACTTTGCCTCATGGGATTGTTCTGCGGGTTAATGAATTCACATCAAACGTGCTATGGAAGTGCAAAACATTCTTCATTCTAGCTCTGGGAGGCCCCCGGTACATCGCTTGCTGTTGTAGTTTCAATTGGTAGTCTTACAATTTGCCATGGGCTTCGGAAGCAATAAAAGATCCATGGGGCTAATGTCCAAGGGATATATGTTGTTACAATTGGTGGTATCCCGGCAGTGTCTAGGAGCCCTCATCGTGCCCCAGGACCTCGGTGTGCTAGGCGTTGTACAGACATAGCAAAAAGATGGTGCCTGCCCCAGAGACCTTACAATATAAATAATGACGGGGCTTGAGACTTTCAAAGTCGTTCTGGGACTTAGTCACACAAATTCCATTAAAACCAATGGAAGGTGTATGTCTAAATCCCTAACACTGCTTGGAAGAATCTCAATAATTCTTATCAGTTGTGGGTGGGAAATAAACCCAAATATTAGCTATAGCCCCACTACAGAGTTTTGGTCTTTGAGATTCTGTCATTAGATACAGGATTCATTAAACTTGCCTTCTAGGGCTTCGTAAGAGAAGGATGAAGTGAATAACCCTATATTCTTACTGCCTTTCTCTCTTTTGGGGCTTGGCATAGAAATGTAAAGCCGGCTTTCGTTTTTCTTCCTCAAGAGCTTTCTTCTCATCTCACTGCACAGGGATTTAAAAGCCTAAACTCCAGCAATGTTGTGATGAGAACAGAACATTTCAATTTCCTGAGAGCCACTCTAGGGAAACTTGTCTTTTTGAACTACAATATGAAAATCTGCATTGCAAGTGGGACCATTTAAAAGCAGAAGCACTCTGTACACGCCCAGTAGAGAAAGCTAGGCATCCCCAGTCTGTGCATCCTGCAGGTTCCATCCAGTTTAATATTGAGCCCCTTCTGAATTCAGGCAAGGGTTGGAGTGCAGGATTGGGGTTGAGTCAAAGCTATTTCTCATTGCTAAAAAAAATTCAGGTCGGGAGCGGGATGGAGTGGGAGAGAATCACTTCCCCCTCACAAACGTGGTATTTTTTTTCTTTTGAGCTGTGTTTACCAGTTCGGTATTTTGTTTGTGGAATAATTCTGCTGTGATTCATGGATCACAGTCGGGGAATAGGCAGTAAACGGGCCAGGAACAGCCTTCGTCCTGCTTTTCCCATCTTGTGAAATGTCAAATCGCTGCCTCCTGTTGCCGTGACAAATGGTGAGATGAGTGCAGGAGCCTACCAGGTGGGAAGTGATTTCCTCCCTACAACCTTTCCCAGTCAGGCTCCCTTTGTCAGGTCTGTTTCATTAGCTGGCTCATCTTGGTGCTGTGGCAGCTGTTAGTGTAGTTAATTGATGGGTCGGCCTTTTGCAAAAAGTCCATTTTGTTGGCTTCCTCAGCTCCCTGTGGGAAACCCAGAAACCTTATATTATTCCTCCGTAACCAGTTCTCTATACTGCAGATGTTACCAGACCTATCTTCTCTCCACCCCATCTCCTTCAGTTCAGTGGCATCTGATTAAAAACAAAACCAACCTACTTAACCAGTATTAAGCCCCTTAGAGGAGAGTGTGTCTCTTTCCTGTGTTTGAACAGTGCCCAGCCCAATGCAGCCATAATCCTAATTGTGGTGCTACTATATTATTTACTACAGTTAGGGGTTAATGGTGTTCTGGAGATGATGGGATATTCCTATGTGAGCACAATCTTCCTATGATATGGTTTAGGGCCTACTTCTGCTCCCATTGACTTGAAATGGGTGTTTTTCTATTGGGGTCCCATGGGGTTGGTTCTTGGCCCAACACTTTGTTTTCTTCTAGATCATTGACAAAAATATTTTTACAATCTTGAATTAAAAAGTTTGCAGATGACAAAGATTGGAGTGGTAAGTAAAGATGACCGGTCACTGGTAGAGCAATTTGGATCACTTGGGAATCTGGGCACAAACAAACCACTTGAGTTTTAATACATCAAGTGATGCATCTAGGAACAAAGCATGTCAGTCCCACGTACAGGACGGGGGACTGTGTCCTGGAAAGCAGTGACTCTGAAAAATACTTTGGGATGATGGTGGTTAAACAACTGAACCTGAACTCCCATCTCCATGCGTGGCTAAGAGGGCTAATGCAATCTTTGAACGTATGAAGTATGTCAAATAGGAGCAGAGATGCTAAAAACCTCTGTACACAGCATTGGTGAGCCTATGAGTGGAATACTGCATCCAGGTCTGGTGTCAACACTTCAAAAAAGAGAATACTGAAAAATTGGAGCAGTTGGAGGAAGAGCTAAAAGAATTTCAGGACTTGAAAAAACCTGTTTTTCAATGAGAAACTTAAGAGCTTATCAAAGGGAAGGTTCTAATGGGCTTGAACATAGTGTGTAAGCACCCACACAGGAAGAACAGATCTGATCATAGAATCATAGAATATCAGGGTTGGAAGGGACCTCAGGAGGTCATCTAGTCCAACCCCCTGCTCAAAGCAGGACCAATTCCCAACTAAATCATCCCAGCCAGGGCTTTGCCAAGCCAGGCCTTATGGTAGATGATGGTAGAGGGCTCTTCGATCTGGCTGAAAGGTGAAGCTGGACAAACTGGAAGTAAGGTGCAATCTTTTAAGAGTGAGGGTCACTAACCTTTGAAAAAAATTACCGAGATGTGGGTTCTCCTTCATTTGAAATTTTTAAATTAAGACTGCTTGTCTTTCTAAAAGAGAGAGCCTAGTTCAACCTCAAGTCACTGGGCTTCATGCAGGAATTACTGGGTGAAGTGTTCTGTGGCCAGAAGATACAGACTCGACGTGCAGTGATTGCTTCTGGTCTTAAAATGTATGTGAGGGAGCAGAATTGGGGCCTTAGGGTGTGAATAGTGCAGGGACAGAAGAGCAATTTACAAAATTGGCATCATCTTCATAATGAGTAACTGGTAACGTAAAATGTAATAAATAAAATTGAAGGTTGTTTCTTGAGCTGCTACTTTCAGAGACAGTCACTTCCTATTTACTGGTGTTATGGTAGTGGTTGGAAGCCCCAGTCTAGATCAAAGCCGTATTGTGCTGGACGCTGTATAAACAAACAAACAAGCGCGCGCACACCCACACCACATACAAATATATGTATATAATATGAGCGACAACCAGCCAGTCCCTACTTTGTTTAAAAAAAGAAAAAATTGCAATCTGCAGATTCTCTCCAGTTTATGTTCTGGGCTCGTTTTCCCAACAATATTATAGACAAACTACAGATTTTCCCCTTCTAAAGGCGAAGACTTGAGATGCAAATGTTCAAAGAGTGGATGTTAATAGGATTCATCAAAAGCTCTGGCTTTATGCCGATGACGTCCTGCTTGCCCTTTCTAGCCCAGATGCCTCTGTTCTGACACTTCATGGCATTGAGAGAGATTTTATTTTCTGTCATCTCCTCCTCCTGAATCAAATGGGAGGGACTGGAAGAAATACCTAGTAACTTGATTTTTTTCTGCAAGCTTTACCTCGCCAGCTGAACTTTCTCTTGGCACAAAGAGATGATGAAATATTTAGGAATAGGGTTAATTGCTGATATGCAGGAAATAGTAGAATTCGGGCCAGTGTAGGCAGATGGAAACCGCACCATCTCCCGATATGGTGGGAGGATTAGTACAATAAAAATGAACGTTGTGCCCTATTTGCTCAGCATGAACTATTGAACTATTTGTAAGATTTCTGGGGTATCGCTGTGCAAAATGAAACGTTTATCACCATTAATCATCTTACAAAGTGAAGTTGGCTACTTTAGGTTCTTCCACTCTGTCTTCTGCCCATCTCCCTTGTTGTCCGAGAGAGTCTGTCTCTCTCATCTTCCCAGCAGGCTACGTTCTGTGTGTTTCCCAGCCTGGATAAAGGTAGCCTCCATATCACGTTCACTCACTGGTCTCTGCTGAGACTGCCAATTTATGCTAACTACGGGGGTAGGCTTTGAATATGGGATACCTGCCTAATAGAATGGGGATTCATTTCTGTTTCCCCAATGCATTTAATGTAGTCTATTGAACAGCTGTTTGGTGGGAACAGTTTACAGTCACCCTGGACCAAAGGCTGGATATGGACAAGTGCCCTAGCAGTGAAAGCCTCTGTATTTTGTTACCGGACTCTTAAGCCATCCTGTGTTCCTGCGGGAAACACTAAATCTTCTATGCGAAACCATCCTTCTTCAGGTTGGGTTGTAGGAACTTGAGGTGTTTTTATTTTTCTGAACTGGGGGAAAAAAGATGCATTTTCTGGCCCACGCGCTCGCTCGCGCTCTCTCTCTCTCTCTCTCTCTCTCTGTCTCTCACACTCACACTTTGCTCAGCTGAGAGGTGGGAAGCTTGAAGTCCTCTCTTCTTCTTACACTCTTAATTGTTATAAAGAGAACCACTTTGCGTCACGTGGGCAGTAGTACCACAAGCATACCTGTGCACTGTGATTTCTTTTGCTGACGTTGTGTTACCAACTAAGCCAACCCCATCTCTGAGAAGAAAATAATACATGCCCATTGCTGTATTACTAAACCGGAGAATTCATTTCAGATGTTGCCAAAGAGTGGGGTTTTACAATTTGGCCTGTAAGCAGTGTAATTTTAGAGAGGAGTGACCCTTGGAGATTTGCCAAGTCCCGGGATGTGATGGTTTCTCTTAATTCAAGCCGAATGGCACTGAGATCAAGATGCAGCGTTGCATGTGGGGACCTCTACTTTGTTCATGCTGCCCCTCTCATTATTAAAGGTTAGGATAATTCCAATACACTTTGTTCAATGCGAATTAGATGAGGCCTTCAGACTTGAGCAAAAGCTGTATGTCTCTTACTTATATGAATACTTGCCATTATTATTTATTTTATGACTTAGCCAGATCCTCACTGTTGTCTGTGGGCATAGTTCCATTGAATTATGCCAGCTGAGGAACTGGCCCGTTATTTTTAAACTTGACAAGGAGTCACAGATATAGGTAGTGCTATTCATTTAATGCAGGGGTCGGCAACCTTTCAGAGGTGGTGTGCCGAGTCTTCATGTATTCACTCCAATTTAAGGTTTTGTGTGCCAGTAATACATTTAAACGTTTTTAGAAGGTCTCTTTCTATAAGTCTATAATATATAACTAAACTATTGTTGTATGTAAAGTAAATAAGGTTTTCAAAATGTTTAAGAAGCTTCATTTAAAATTAAATTAAAATGCAGAGCCCCCCGGACCAGTGGCCAGGACCCGGGC
>NW_020664420.1:9843775-9865008 GCF_002925995.2 Terrapene triunguis | reverse complement strand
CAGTGGCCAGGACCCGGGCAGTGTGAGTGCCACTGAAAATCAGCTCGCGTGCCGCCTTCGGCACGTGTGCCATAGGTTGCCTGCCCCTGATTTAATGCATAGAGCATGGGACTAACTTCTCAAGTGACCTCCTGCTCTAGTGTCAGATTAGGTGTAATCTATGAACTAAGTAGGAATAATTGAGGCATGTAAACGTCAGTGAATTTATGTTGACCTTTCTCCCTCCCTCTCTCTGTGCCTAAAGAATGGACTCTAAATTACACATCTGATGTTAATACAGATTTCCTAACTTTCTAAATTGTAATTAGATACTTTCATTTTAAAATACCTCCTCATAATTCTGTGAATTCGAGGGACAAGGTGGGCGAGGTAATAACTTTTATTGGGTTAACTTCTGTTGGTGAGAGACACAAGCTTTTGAGTTTACACAGAGCTTGTCTTCAGGTCACCCAGCTTGTCTCTGTAGTATCGGGGGGCCCGACACAGCTACAACACTGCATACAGTTTTGTGAATTGACAGTCTGAAGCCGCTGTGCATGCATGAGTTAATGCTACCATAGTTAAAATATAGAAACAGCACAATATACTGTTTTTAACCCTAATCTCTGAGTATTCAGTGAAAGGCTTCCCTCCCCCTGCTTTCTTTTGATCTGTGACATTTCTAAACTATCCGTTGGTAACTGTCTTTTCATCTGGAATGTCATCTTTTAGATACACACAATTATTCTTATCTGAATTACTTTGCAAAAAAGAAATTGCAGCAACCTCGATCATTCAAATGTCACAGAGGATATTGTGTTTGGCTAATCAAGGGAAATTTTTAAACAGAATCCATAGACATCAGGAGACATGACCCAATTTCAGATAAATGAGGTTTGGATCATGAAGGTTGCACTGTGGAAGAAAAACATTCAGAGGACAAATATTTCATCATTTTTTGGTGATCTCTGTCATGTTAAATCTCCTTCCTCAAATTCTCATTCACTAAATGCAGTAATAAAACTCTCTGGGGCAAAGATTTTTCTAACCAAATGACTGAAAACGGGGCTTCACAAAAATGAGAGTGATCTCTCCGAGTACACTGCACAAATCTCTTCCGTCTGTTGGAGCAGGTATTTCTTAAATTCCTACTACCATGACTAATGTGGTCATGATTGTTCAGCAGGACTGCAGCAAGGGAAATTGCATAACTACAGCATTAGGGAGGCATGAATGAAGCCTAATTAACATAGCAGTTGCTGCACTCATCAGTTCTATGGAACGGTTATAAAACTGCTGTAGATGCTGTTAGAATGTTTTACCTGAGACTATTCACTGCTGCCTTTTCAGGTGCTTCACCAATATTTCTGCTATGATCAGTGGGTTTCCCTTCCTCCAAAAAAGATTAAATTTTAGTATTTCTTACTATACAGTTACTGAAGTTCAGCTGCATAGCAGCACTTCTGTGCATCACACCTTCATTACAAAAGGAGACGGGGGGGTCAGGTTGTGACTTGGCTTTTCCCTGACAGATTTGGAGCATGACTGCATTTTGTAGTGTGGATGGGATCTCAGCTGAGTCCATGAACGTAGCTGAAGACTTGAACAAGCCAATGCTGTAACCATATCCTCTGGCATATTTGTCCAAGCAGCCCAGAATCCTTTATGCATTATGGATCCCAATCTAGAAGAGTTTTGTACTCTTGTTGGGGAGTGGGGTATTGATATATATCAATTTATTTTAATCCAAAATAGCTATACTGGTACAGCCCATAATGGGGGTGCAGTTGTAGTGGTATAATGGTGCTTTATACCAGTCTAGCTTATTCGTCTTCGTGTACAGGAATACCCATATAAATAGGGCCCTACCAAATTCACGACTATGAAAAACACATCAGGGACTGTGAAATCAGACCTCCCTTGTAAAATCTAGCTATTGAAAGGGAGGGAAAGGGGCAGGGCTGGGGGCGCCCCAGCTGGGGGCTCCTACCATTCACTAGGCTCTAGCTGCTAGTCCACCATGCTGGGGAGGGACAGGACTTTCTCTTTCCTGCACAGCCTCTGGGAGGGAGATCAGACCTGCCTTTGGGTACCTCCCTCGGCTGCAGGAAGCACTGTGGCTGCTGCCTTCGGAGCCCAGCTCTGAAGGCAGCACAGAAGTGAGGGTGGCAATTCTGAAACTCCTCTACTTCAACTTTGCAACCCCCTCTCCCCCACATGAGCCTGTTTTGGGTCAGGACCTCCATGGTTACAACACTGTGAAATTTTAGATGTAAACAGCTGAAAACATGAAATTGACCAATTTTAAAACCCTCTGGCCATGGAGTTCAAATGAACTGTGAATTTGGTAGGGCCCTAAATATAAAGAACCTTAATACTGATATAACTGTGTCCCCACTTGGGCTGTTGTAACTATATTTGTACAGTGAGTGGTACAACGTGTGTGTGGACAAGGCCTTGGATGTCAAAGGCACTAAGGCTAGGTCTACACTACCCGCCTGAATCGGCGGGTAGACATCGACCTCTCGGGGATCGAATTATCGCGTCTCGTCGGGACGCGACAATCGATCCCCGAATCGACGCTCTTACTCCACCAGCGGAGGTGGGAGTAAGCGCGGTCGATGGGAAGCCGCGGAGGTCGATTTTGCCACCATCCTTACAGCAAGGTAAGTCGGCTGCGATACGTCAAATTCAGCTACGCTATTCGCGTAGCTGAATTTGCGTATCTTAAATCGACGCCTCCCCCTCCCCAAGTGAAGACCTGCCCTGAGTGTCTTAATTCTATTCAATTTTTATCTCTTAATTTTCAGCTGCTTACAGCTTTCTTCCCCTCTTTGGACTGAAATTCGGCAGTTTAGGATTGAACTTTTTGGAAAGTTTGACAAATGGGTTTGCTGTTTTCTAAGAATATATTTTCCTGTTCTACAGAAAAGTGCTACTTTTATTTAAATAGCTGTAGTGCCTTAGTGGTTTGAGATGCTTGGATGTTACAATGATGATTAGGAGGAGGGCACAGTTTATTTGGTGTAGGGCAGGGGTCGGCAGCCTTTCAGAAGTGGTGTGCCGAGTCTTCATTTATTCACTCTAATTTAAGGTTTCGCGTGCCAGTAATACATTTTAACGTTTTTAGAAGGTCTCTCTCTATAAGTCTATAATATATAACTAAACTATTGTTGTATGTAAAGTAAATAAGGTTTTTAAAATGTTTAAGAAGCTTCATTTAAAATTAAATTAAAATGCAGAGCGCCCTGGACCGGTGGCCAGGACCCGGGCAGTGTGAGTGCCACTGAAAATCAGCTTGTGTGCCACCTTTGGCACGTGTGCCATAGGTTGCCTACCCCTGATGTAGGGTGTGCAGTAAATAAGGCAAAAGTCTACACGCTAATTGATGAGAATAGAAAGAAATTCTGAACAGCTACAGTGTGTACCGACAGAGTGATTCCGTGGAAAACAGTACGTGATCATGTAATGTATGTGATCCTACAGTCTCACAAGGATACGAGGCATTAAAGTTGCACAAACAACCTTCACATTCTCACATTGTGATTTCTGAGTGCTTTACTTTGCAACTTTAGCATTCTTTTTAATGTACATTTTTGGTATGAAAAATATATTTTCAATAAACCAGGAGGACTAAACTTGCATCCCAGCGAGAATCTTCATGGAGTTTGACATGCTAGCAGACGACTGACAACTCAGAAATAAATATGCTTTTAATACATGAAGAAACTTAAGCTGGAAGCTGCTGTTTGAAATTTTCAGCAGTGGATCTGCAGAGAACCATTTGCTATCTGTGCCAGAGAATCTTTAATGAATGGTTTTGGTTTCAACCCCTCACCCAATCCCATGGGCAAATACTATATTTTAGAATCCCTGTTCCATGAACTTCTTTCATCCCAAGACAGTAGTTGGTTTTGATAATATCATGATGGTAACAATTTCTTGAAGCAAGGCAGTTGTTTGGGTTTACACTTGCCAAAGAACATACTTTCAGCTTTCCTGTGTGGGGTTTGAGATCTGAATTATCCATTCTCTAGTACCATTACTGTGAAATCCTTGTCTGATGATAGTTTATTAAGAGAAATTGGTTGCAATAACTGCTGTTTTTCAGTAAGGTCTTGTACCCATAAATGACACATGGCCTCTCCTCCTTCTTCCTTCCATCTGGGTTAACTGAGGAGATAGACTTACCTAAGATGAACTATGATAAGTGGCTGAGGAAGAGAGCTTGAATACAGGCTCCTCTTGGTTCAGAGTCCTTTGATAGAATTTCTGGATATAAATTCCACCTTTTATTCAACAAATAACCAGCATCTGCAGTGTGAGGTTGCCCGCCCTATCCCTCAGGTGTGCCTCATCTCTCTTCTGAAAGGACCAGCTGAAGGTATGAGAGTGAGTAGCTAATTCTCCATGCTCACTTAATAACTGGTCTTTCTGCGTAGACTATCAAGGAGATGCCAGTTATGATGAGTGGGGTGGGGGGATGGATAGCTCAGTGGTTTGAGCATTGGCCTGCTAAACCCAGGGTTGTGAGTTCAATCATTGAGGGGGCCATTTAGGGATCTGGGGCAAAAATCTGTCTGGGGATTGGTCCTGCTTTGAGCAGGGGGTTGGACTAGATGACCTCCTGAGGTCCCTTCCAACCCTGATATTCTATGATTCTATGATGGTCTCTCTGATACCTGTCTATAAGGAGCTGGACTGAGAACCAACTTGTATCACTAGGTGATCGAACAGTCATCCGATGGCAGAGACTTTTGGCTAACACGTATCTGGGTTGACCTGAGCTAGTGACCAAGAATAAAAGGCTGCACACCTTAAAGTGCTGAGACAATGGGAAATGCAGTCCTTAAAACAAGACCTAGGAAGGGTGATTCTGTGTGAATAATGATGTAACCCTTCTGCCCATCTAGTTGGCAGCAACAAGGGCCGGGTTCTGTATCTAGGGGTTCCGTTTCAATAACACAATGCAAAACCGGCTCAAGCCCCCACCCAGTGACCTGGGACAATTACATACCACCCCCCTGGGTACCTCTAAGAGGCAATACTTCCCCTCTCGCAAGCACGGAGTCTGAGTGTAGCAGAAAATGTTTAATAACATGAGGTAAACGACATCAGCATAAAATTGGAAAAACACCACAAACAGGATTCATAACACAAACCATGAGCAAAACCCACCCCAGCAAATTGGGCTGTGTCCTTTCCCTTTGGTTCTTGAATCCAGCAACCCAAAAATCACCCAAAGTCTCTTGGGTCCAGCAACCACCCAAAGTCCCAAAAGTCCAACAACCCCCAAAGTCTCTGTCCCTGATCCGTGCAGCCCCAGAGTAAAAGGGGGGGGCACGCAGGGTGTTAAGGGGCACCTTACGTGATCCGAGGCTGGCCAGCCGTCTATTTCTCCGTGGGGGTTCCGCCGCAGCCTTTACCACGAGCCAGTCCACTTTCCTGCCATCCCACGAACTGCTCCGCTCTACAAGCTGCTCCGCTCCACTCCGCTCACCGACCTGTGAGCCGTTCCAGCCGTCCCCGCAAACAGCTCCGCTCGCCGTTCCTTGGGCCACTCCAACCGGCCCCGCAAGTCTCCACGCCGCTCGCTGCTCCTCCAGTCGTCCCCACAAATTGCTCCGTCAGCTGCTGAGCAATATAGCTTCAGGCTCCCCCACTAGTTAACACAGCACTCAGTGATCTCAGCTCTTAATAACATCAGCTCTTTTGTGATTTCAGTTCTTAGCGATTTCAGCTCATAGTATAGTAGGGGAGCCCCAGTGCTGGTGCACCATTGGCCCAAAGTGAATTCAGCTCAGCAGCCTGTAACTAGACTCCTAAGGGAATCAAAGTTAGCTCTGACATTCAACAGTGGAGAGAGGAGGCAGTGCAATTGGTGCTTCAAACCCTCAGAGAGGGCCCATACCATCAGGTACAAATACCTGTCCCCATCCTCTCTCAATTCACTGGATTTTGTAACCCATGCCCCTTGTCAAGCAAGTGCTACTTAGGTAATGGTGAGGGACTCACTCAGTCCTTCTGTCATACAACAGTTCCACTGGCCTTGATTCACAGAATCAGGGTAACAAAACTTTATTCTTCCTGCCCCAATAATAGAGAAACTGGGGATCCCACACCAGCCAAAGTAACCACTTTCAGTTGCTGTGTTTCATGCCAGGCGAGTGGGTGTGCCTATGCAAACAAGATCAGCCCCTGGAGTTCTTTTCCACACTCGCCATAATTCACCACCAGATGTCAGGGTAGAGCTCATCCTGACTCTGCTTACATCGGTAATGAATACTTTTGTTTTTTCCTAGTAACCTGTAGTCCTGGGATTGGGAAAAGATGAAACTGTCCCATCATTTGAAAGAACAGAGAGCATGTCCATTATGTCATAAGAAGTAGGAACCCTGAGAGCTCCATTGGAACTTCCTTGTTCTAGCCATTTAACTGGACTCTTGCTGTTTGTGGGCAATTTATTGGTGGCTGGATTTGTGATTTTCTCTGGAATAGACAGTGAATTCTCCCCCCTTAAGTAACCCGTTAACTTTTATCTGTTCAGCCATCTCTTTAACTCGTTAAAGACAGTTCTAAAATTTTGTTCCCCGTTGTGACGGGTTAGATCACAGTAATCCCCTTGGGAGCTGCCAACTGATGTGCCAAGACTACTTCTGCCCTTGCTTTCCTGCCCTGTCAGCTTAGGACTTCATTGCCCTGCCTGGTTTGAGCCAGACTCGCTAACCTGCTGCAAACCCAGACTCAGGTCTGAACCACATCACCGAACAGCTGTAGGCTTGACTGAAAGCAGCTAACAGAGGTGTTCTTGTCTTTAACACTCAGATGCCCAACTCCCAGTGGGGTCTAAATCCAAATAAATCCGTTTTACCTCTTATAACACTTATACAGGGTAAACTCATAAATTGTTCGCCCTCTATAACACTGATAGATATGCGCAGCTGTTTGCCCCCCAGGTATTAATACATATTCTGAGTTAATTAATAAGTAAAAAGTGATTTTATTAAATACAGAAAGTAAGATTTAAGTGGTTCAAAGTAGGAACAGACAGAACAAAGTGAATTACCAAGTAAAATAAAATAAAACACGCAAATCTAAGTCTAATACAGTAATACAATTGAGTACAGATAAAAACCTCACCAGTAAGCTTCCTTTTACTGACTAGTCTCCTTCTAGTCTGGGTCCAGCAATCACTCACACCCCCTGTGGTTATTGTCCTTTGTTCCAGTTTCTTTCAGGTATCCTTGGGGT
This sequence comes from Terrapene triunguis, assembly GCF_002925995.2. NCBI lineage: Eukaryota > Metazoa > Chordata > Testudines > Emydidae > Terrapene > Terrapene triunguis. The sequence continues at coordinate 9,857,778 of NW_020664420.1, read as the reverse complement.
GGAGAGGCTCTCTCTTTAGCCAGCTGAAGACAAAATGGAGGGGTCTCCTATGGGCTTAAATAGACTTTCTCTTATGGGTGGAGACCCCCTCCTCTCTCCTATGCAAAGTGCAGCTCCAAGATGGAGTTCTGGAGTCACCTGGGCAAGTCACATGTCCATGCATGACTCACAGTTTTTACAGGCAGAAGCCATTGCCCACATGGTATCTTGAATGTCTCCAGGAAGACTTCTTATGTGGATTGGAGCATTTCAAGATGCATTGTTCCTTAAGTGCTTCTTGATTGGGCACTTAACTTTGCAAATTCCTTTCTCCAGGAACTGACCAAATGCTCTACTAAGGTTATTTAGAAATCAAGCCAGTACATGGCCAATATTCGTAACTTTGAATACAAAAATGATACGTGCATACAAATAGGATTAATAGATTCAGTAGATCATAACCTTTACATAGATATGTTACATGGCATATGTAGCACAGAACATATTCCAGTTATGTCATATACTCTTAAGCATATTTCCATAAAGCCTTATGGGGGGCGCCGTCACATCTGTATTGCAAATCCCTAAAATCTATTCTGTAATTTCTGTGCGCCCCAGGCTGGAATCTTTTGTGCTAGTTAAGCCAACCCCCTCCCCCCCAAAAAGCACCAGACAACCAACATTTATTTTTGTTTAAAGATCATTGTGCCATGTAGAGCCAAAATCAACATTTATATCCACTGTGTATAAACGTGACCATTTCAAAGTACCATTTATACATTAACTACACAATTTCCAGTGCTGTATAGTCAATAAAGCTAACTGTAGTTGTTTATGTTCACATTTGCATGGTTATCTCCTTAGCCATATGGGCTGGAAACTTTCTTTTAATTATAAACTTGAATTCTGTAGAAAACGTCACAACTCTTTCAGAAAATGGCTTTGTGGTCTGCCCTGGGGGTGAGGCAGCAGAACTGCTGCTTTAGAGTTTTTTCTAGGAGCTAAACATCTGGACGCTCAATAGAAAAATGGATTCTCAGTAGAAAAATCCTTGAGCTGAATTAGAATTAGGGGTTCATTGGTGAATGCCCTTCACTTTTATGTTGAAAAGCACAGGGAACTGAGTGATTATCAAAATGTGAACTTCCTAAAGACTTCCGTTTTCAGCTATGTGACAATTGGGTGGAATTATTGCCTTGATTTTACTTATGTGCGCAAAGTTAAATACCCTTAGGATAAGATGATCAAGGTTGAAACCTTGGCCTCACTGAAGTCAAAGGGGGTTTTGCTGTTGACTTCAGTGGGGCCAGGGTTTCACCCCAAAAGTTCATATGAACAGCAAGATTCCTATAGTAACAGTACACAATCTAGGCGCATAATGTCAGTGTTAAAAGCTGTACTAAACTGAGATGCTGGTTCTCTCCGCACTAGTACTACCACTAAGTCCTGTGAACGAGTTACCTTGTATCTTCAGCTGGGATGTGAATAAAGATGGAGGCTATGATGCAGAGAGAGATAGGAAGCCTAGGACAGGAGCTGCAAAAAGTGCAGGGGTGAGAATATGTCTCAGAGCATAAGGGAATGGAGAAAGACCTGATCCTTAAAGCACCTGCGGGGCCTGATAACTCAGAGCTTAAAATAAAGTTGAGTTTGAGCTGGATTCTGGAAGGGACAGGCAGCCACATAGTGTAAGTATTCAGTGGACACAACAATGGAAGCTGTTTACATCTACTGTTGTAGAAAACTTGGTCCAACTGGAAAGGCTTGTTGGTTGTCTTGAATTTTTGCCTCCAGCTTTTTCTAGGGGCATGGTTAAAGCGTGCTTCACTCAGTGCTGGTAGTTAGGCACAGTGTGATCACATCCCTTCCTTTGAGGACAATGTGTTTGCCCAGTACCTCAGTGGGGTTTCAGTAACCTGACTATTTTAAAACATCTGGTTGAATAGGATCTTTTACTTCCTTGCAAAGAATTTAATCATTCCGGGCTTGGCGCGCAGGTGACCTCACACCCATTCATTATTATGAGTTCTTGCTACATTATAGCCACACTTGTGCATTGTACCTGATCGGTGGGGCCAATGGAAGTTTTGCCAATGACGTCCGTGAAACCAGGATTCTCATGTAACCAAAAAACAAAATGCTGCTGTCAGTCTCCTCTCTAGATTTTTGTGCAGCATTCTTCATTTTAGTACTCACCTATTAAGAAAAAACTCATGTGCATCACTTGAAAAGAGTGTTACCTTCGCCATGCTTTTTTGGAGAGATGCAGCTGCTTCCCCTCTGGGACTGGATGGGGGTATATATTCAATTGAAGAAGGCTTTTATAAAATGTCACTTTTTTGAGGGACGGGGGAGGTCAGTCAGACTTTTCTCATATGAATTTTCCTGTGGGGCCTAAGAACAGAACCTAGAAAACAGGAGTTGTCCAAGTACTGTTCTTAGACGGCAGGGCCGGCTCCAGGCACCAGCCCACCAAGCTTGTGCTTGGGGCGGCTCCTGGAGGGGGGCGGCGCGGCGCTCCGGCCGCCGGGGAGAGCGGGGCCACGGCCGGGCTCGCCGCCCTCCCCCCTGGCGCCCTCCCCCCGGCTGCCGGGGGGAGAGCGGTGAGCCCCGGCCAGGGCTCGCCGCCCTCTCGCCACACTGCCCCCTGCGCTCTGGCCGCCGGGGGGAGAGCGGAGCCCCCGCCGGGGCTCGCCGCCCTGCCCCCGGTGCTCTGGCCGCCGGGGGGAGAGCGGAGCCCCGCTGGGGCTTGCCGCCCTGCCCCCGGCGCTCTGGCCGCCAGAGCAAAAAAGCCAGAGCCGGCCCTGTTAGACGGTGTCAAGATAATATACTGTTAGCTCAATTTAAGATGATGCCTTACCAGGGAGCTAGCTTGTTAAACAGAAAATAAAGATGCTCAGAATTGTATTTATATCACAATCTCTGGAATATACATTATATCTTCCTCAGAGGGCTGCTGCTTTCATCTTTAAACCTTCAAATCAACATCATATATCTGAAGACACACAATTCCAGAGACAAATGCTTCATCTAAATGCTCTCTGAAGTGATCGCTGCAAGGCATTTAGCCAATACATCCGCTGAGAGAAATTAGTTCCGTTTGCATGTATCACTGGAGATGTAAGGGATGGATATATACTTGTGGGATCCGAGTGAATTCTGAACTCCAAACTGTGACCACTTCCTGCAGAATATTAAGTAAAGTATAGACCTGTTATAGAGAGGGAAGAATAATTATACTTGGGCCGAGAGGGAGGGGAAGTTATTTTGTGTATGGCCTTTATTTAAAAAGGTATCCTATAGAGACTATGAATGCTTCAAGGTGACGTGCAAGGATTTAACTCAATGATGCACATTAAGCAACAATTTTCAAGTGTGTGTATGATCGAGAGAAATATATCAAACTGTAGGCATATTCTCTCCATCTGTTGTTGCCTCTGTTAAGAGTGTGTGTGTGTGTGTGTGTGTGTGTGTGTGTGTGTGTGTGTGTGTACGCGCCTATATATGTTTCTATAGTGTTAAGTCAGCAATACAAACTATCTTACATTGATTTTGACTGTTTTTTTTTATTCAAGTCAAAGATAATCAGTACAAAAACCCCTCCTGAAGGACTAAGACTGCTTGGCCTTGGCTGTCTAGACCCAAACCCTGTGACGTTACAGAATGAATGAATGGCAACTGGCCATCTCGAAAGAAGGTGATGGTGTAAGTGCCAAAGCAGTTCAGTTCCCATGTGTCATGCTACAGCATTGCGAGCAGCTAAGTCTAAATTGTTTTAGTGACAATCCTTGCCACAGATAATATGGGTGGAAAGTGCTGGGCCAGAAGACGAAGCTGGTGCACTGCTAGTGCTTGAGGCCTGCTGTGCTTTCCTCTTTGCTCTCTTCTCCCTCCCTCCTCAACGGCTTCTATTCAGCCTATTTGACTCCCTGCTGTAACACAGCCCTCCAGTGTAGCCTGTTGCTAGCTGAATCTTCCCAGCTTGTGGTGTCGATGTTGAAAGTTCTTGAGTCCCTCTTGCAAGTGTCCTGAATCTGAGCTTAGGTCAGCCCAGTGACCTTAGAGCCTGGCAAAGCTCTCCATAGAGGAGATCCTTTGAAATATGTCCAGCATCTAACCGGTGCAGAGGACCAAGGCAACAGAGAGGTCTGTGTTTGAGAATAGTGATTAGACTTGGTAATTTTGCTTTCTGCTGTGCTGCATTGTCAGGAACTTTGGTTTCCTACTTGATATTTAGGATACAGTCAAGGCAGTGGGTGTGGAAGATGGTTAGCCTTCTCTCATGCCTTCTGTAGGGGGTCCAGGGTTGTCACCATACAGCAGCATGCTCAAAACGCACATCTGGTAAACCCATATCTTGGTGTTCAGTGTTAGTTTCCAGTCAGTGCACATGTGCTCGGTCAGTTGGCCAAACATAATGGCTGTCTTTCTGATGCAAGAATTAAGCTCTTCATCAAGTTATCCAATGCAATTGTTCCTAAATAGCAGAATTTATGTACACCTTCTAGTGTGGTGCTAGATACTAAAACTTCTGGTGCAGTCAATATATCTTGTGCCATAATCACTGTCTTCTTTAGACTGATGGTTAGACTGATAGTCCAAATTCATCACAAGCCAATGCAAAGCTATTGCAAAGTTCCTGGAGCTCCACTTCAGTGATAAACACTCTGTCATTGGCAAAAAGGTGGTCTCTTATCAGCAGGTGTTTGGCTTTCCTTTTTGTTCTTAGATGTACATTGTTGAAGTTTTCCATCTGATGTTGTACGGAGATATACACCCTTGGTGCTAGTCAAGAAACCACAATGAAGCTGCAGAGAGAAGAATATACCAAAGATATACCACGTCCCTATTTAACAACACTGGATTTCAAAACTATCTGATCACCGTCATACTGGGCTGTAGCCTTCACGCCATCATGGATGGCTTGAATCAGACTGAGAAGGATTGGGGGACAACCAATTCTCCCTATAGCTGGAAAAGGTCCTTCCAGCTGACCAGGCTAAAAGCCTTGGGAAGATCTGTGAAAGCTGAGTAAAGAGGATTTTCCTTGTTCTTAGCACAAAGGCAACTACAAGAAAAGCATCAAGACCCCATTTTGATAGTTGATCTACCAGCATGAAAGCTGTGCTGACTCTCTGGTTATACTTGTTAAGCAAGAATTTGCAGTCTTTTTAGAATGACCTCTGCAAATGCCTTGGCAGCAACCTAAGGAGAGAGATTCTGCTGTAGTTGTTGCAATCCCTCTGGTTTTCTTTGTATTTATATGGTGTTGTGATGTTGTCATCCTTCATGTCTTGTGGTGGTACTCCTTCCCTCCAGCAGACGAGCAAGATGTTGTGCAGTTTTAGGGAGGTGATTTGCCTTTTCAAGGTCATTTATAGATGGTTCTATATCAAGCTCTTGCATAGCTTGGAGACTGAGGATTGCATTTCGTGTTGCTTCAGAAACAGTGGTTTCATGTGAATAGAGTTTGTGATAGCCAGTGTTGCATCTGTTTGCCTCAGTCAATGATGACGTCTCCATTGAGAGATTTGAGTGGGGAAGTCTTCTCGGCTGAAGGACCTATTGCTTCCTTGATTTTGTCATACATACCTCTGAGATCACCCAGGGCCGCCCAGAGGGGGGGGGCAAGTGGGGCAATTTGCCCCAGGCCCCGCAGGGGCCCCCACAAGAGTTTTTCGGGGCCCCTGGAGAGGGGTCCTTCACTTGCTCCGGGGCCCCCGGAAAACACTCGTGTTGCCCGGGCCCCCGGAGCTTCTTCCGCTCCGGGTCTTCGGCGGCAGTTCGGCGGTGGGGGGTCCTTCCACCCTGGAACCTGCCACCGAAGTGCCCTGAAGACCCGCGGCGGGGGGTCCTTCCGCTGCGGGACTCACCGCCGAAGACCCCAGGCCCCCAGAATCCTCTGGGCAGCCCTGAGATCGCCATTCTCAAAGGACATTTGTATCTTCTAGTGCAGACTGAGTCAGTATGATTGAGCACATTGCCTTGCTATTTGTTGCAATGAGCTCTAGGCCAGTCTCAGGAGAGGGGTTCATGTTATGGTGGAGATACGCTGTGCAGTTTTGCTTCAATAACTGGAAGCATTTCTTCGGAGTATGACACAAACCAGTCTCTATCTTGTACAGTCTTTTTTGCCAAAAGCTAAGGTTATAGCGATATGGATATCTGTCCTGAGAGTGTTCCATGCTGCAACAGCATTCAGGGGAGAGGCAATCAATGACACAGCTTCCCTGAGATTTGTAGTGAATTGGAGACACCTCCTATGGTGGTCTTGTGGTGTTCATGTTAATGCATGGGCAACAGCTTTGTTTGTTTGGTACAATGGAATTTCCATAGTGAAAGCCTTATTTTACAGCATACCAGCACATAGTCTGTCATAGTCTGCACTGTGAAGACTAAGACTATGGAGAACATCTTCTAGGTCTGACAAAGTGGGTATTCACCCACGAAAGTTTATGCTCCAATACATTTGTTAGTCTGTGAGGTGCCACAGGACTCTTTGTTGCTTTTTATCTTCTAGGTGTTTTCTGTGGGTGACAATTAAATCCATTTGGTGCCAGTCTCCAGATCTGCGGTGTCTCCATGAGACCGTCCAGCAGTGACTTCCTTGGAAGCAGATATTCGTAATACACAGTCCTTGGTGGGTGTAGAGCTCCCGTAGTCTTTGCCAATTGTCATTTTTTCCCACTCCATAATGGCCACATCTTGTAATCTGAGCTGACTCTCTAGCATTGACATTTCCCAGTAGATAGTCACTTACCTGGTGGTAGCTTCCTGATAACGCTGTTGGGTTGTTGATAGAACAAGTCCTTCTCTTCAGAGATGGAGAAAAATGTTGGGGCATATGCATTGCTATTTTCCAGGTGTCTTTGCCAATATTCTAAATGATGTGATACATTCTGATGTTGCAGCAGGACCTTCAGTTTTTGACTGCAAAATCCACCCTGTTTGCAGTGGTCTCGTTTGCTTTTTCTACTCCAGAAAAAGGTGCACTGCATCTCCTATAGCGTGCCTGGGTCAGCCAGCAGTCTGGTTTCCGGGAGAGCGGCTATATTGACATTGAGCTTCTCCAGCTGTCTGTCAAGGATGGCCGTCTTCCTAGGGTTATTGACCTCTCTTAGATCATTTGACATACAGTGCACGTTGTCCTCATTCCTACAAGCAAGTTTGGAAGAGGCTCACCATTGTGCCCGAATCTTTGGCTCCTATGGTGAGCCAGAAAAATAAGGAGGCAGAGGCTGTCCCGGGACCAAAGGTGCCCCTCTCGGTGCGACTGACTAGGCTGAAAGGTTTGGTGACCAAGACATTTGGAAACCAGCACAGCTCTGGATGCCAGAGGGCAGAGCTGAGATGCAGTGTCAACTGTCTGATATCTTCTCCACAGCGGGTTGGTTTAGGGTTTTCTTCCATAGTCATTGTTTAGTCAAAAACTAGGTGCAAGACAGCAGCACCAGAGGGAGTTACTCCTTTATGGATGTTGTTTTTCATTCCACTGGGTATCTCAGTGAATGGTGGGGGTCCCAGTTTAGTTGTCGAGCAATCAACCTTTGGTAGATTGTACTGGGTTACGTGGTACCAGTAGAAGACATTACATATCTGACCTGATATTACAGAAGAGCATCACAGTCTCAGATCTCGTATTTCTAGGGTTTTGCTTCTGCCACAACTGCTAGTTTCACTTTTCCTTTCCTGTCACACACCAACTCCTGGTGTAAGATTTATTTCACTTTACAGTCCCTCAGTTGCGTCCCATAGCTACTTTGAGTTCAGGTGTCAACCTACTTATTACCATACCAGCCAAGAAGGTATTTGTGCCTTGGGAATAAGGTTTGTGTAGGTGAACTGTACTTAAAAGTGAAGGTATTTGTACAATAGCCAATTCAATATTTATTTTTGTTGGGGGAGGAATAATCTTTCTAGGCCTTGAGCTATTTTTCCAACTTCTTTTCATGTCCACTAATATTTTATAAGCTCCTTTGAACCTATTGCATTTTTAGTTACCTCTTCTTTGCATACAGCTTGGGGAGAAAACAGTTTGCATGCTAAAGGTCTCTCTCCAAATGGAGTAGTCGTCTCTTTCCTTGGAGTGTCAGCCAGAAAGCTATACCATTTTCAATCCCACTCTTAACAATAAAGTGACTGTTTTTCTATAACTATTTATTTCTCAAGATTACCAATCTTTACCCAGTATGCTTTGATTGACCGAATATTGTCTGTTAAAATCCCATTTGTCCCGGCTCTAAGGGAGTAGTTAACTTCAGTGGGACCTTGATTTAGCATGTGTGTAAAGCATTTATACTGTCCCTCTAAACAGTTCTCCTGAGTCCATGTATTTTAATGGCATTACAATCCTTTTCTCTTTTTTCTCTTTCCTGAATGCTACTTTCAAATGTTCACAGGTGTCCAGCTTTCATCTTCACTTAGTCTCTTGCAGAGTTTTTTGTAATAGCAGCTCCACCCTGTTTTTTCTATTTAATCGTTGTGTAAAAGCACCATGTTAATAGTAAACTAGGTGGAACTGCGGTTGTAGTACATGGCCCAGCGAGAGACAGTGAAGACGAATGTGTATCTGCTGAAGGGTACCAAAAAGAAGATACAAAGGTACAGTTGTCTTGCAGCCAGCCATTGCAGAGGCTTTTTGCCTGACTTGTTTAGAACGGCATCTGCGGCATTTGGATCGTGTGGCAAAGCCATCCCGTATGTCTTGAGCATCCTCATCATCATCTCTGCCCACACATACAGATGGAGTGTGGAGTAAAATCTCAGTGCCAGCTTGAGGGTCTTGCATAATATACCGATGATCCTGATGAGTTCTCTGCTAATGGGGAAAGCTGGCAGCTGTGAGATGAAGCTTGTGAACAAGGCCTTGAATAATTCCCACAGCAGGGCTGACTATTAGCCCAGTAGATCTCCCCATTCTAGGGGCTGTAATTGGAAGGAGGGGTCTGTTCTGTGTTACTGCAGAGGGAACAGACCTATTGTTCAGATTACTGTAGTACCTTAAAGGCCTCATATGAAATTGGGGCAGCATCGTACACTGTACGTGCATAGTACAATGGGGCGTATATGAGACAATCCTAGCCCCCACAAGTTTACAGTCCAAAGAAACAAGACCGAGAAAAGGTGGGAAAGGAAACAAAGGCACAGATAGGTGAAGTGACTTGCCCAAGGCCATGCAGCTGGTCAATGGCAGAGCTGGAAATAGAGCCCAGATCTCGACTCCTAGTCCAGTAGGTAATGTTGCCTCTTCACTTAGTTGTTTAATGGTAAAATATATGGTAGTCGCTTGGAACGTGTCCCCTAAACTGGTTTTGTGAATGTTGCTAGCAGCATTCATCTCCTTGAGGTTTTTCCTCTTAAAGCCTTTGTTTAGTTCTTAGGAACATTAATGGGCTTCCTTTAGGCTATGCTAATGGAAACACCTTTTCTTGCTTAGATGGGGTAGCCACGACTCTGGCCAAAGTAGTGAGAGAACTCAGCCTTCCGTTTCTATTCTTCTGTGTGTAACTGACTTCTTCTTTTTTTTTTTTTTTTTTTAACTTACACAGGATTTTCTTGGTTGTGCTGTGAGTTCTTCTTCCTAACTTTCACCTTGTTGCATGAGTTCCCTTTCCTTTCCTTTCCTTTCCTTTGATTCAACAGCAAACAATCCTGGCACAACTTGGAGGTGTGTAGGGTGCTACGAGAGGGCTTTTCAAAAATGCTCTTGATATCCTTAGCCCTGGGTTAGGCCAGTCCTGAGCACTTTGGAAAATCCTATCCTACAACTGTATGCATTGGCCAAGTGAAGTGAGGTCCTGCACTTAACTTGATGGCGTTTGTTTGTCTGGATATAATGTAATAACTTCTAAACACCGCATCTGGTCGATTCCAAAATGTCAGTGTGTTCTAGACCAGGGGTTCTCAAACTTCATTGCATTGCGACCCCCCTTCTGACAACAAAAATTACTACATGACCCCGGAAGGGGGGACCAAAGCCTGAGCCTGTCCGAGCCCTGTCACCCCGGGTGGGGGGACCAAAGCTGAAGTCAAGGGCTTCAGCCCCAGGCAGGGGGCCTGTAACCTGAACCCCGCTGCCCAGGGCTGAAGTCCTCAGACTTCGGCTTTGGCCCCAGGAGGTGGCGCTCTGGCTTTGGCCCCAGGCCCCAGTCCTGGTGACCCCATTAAAGGATGTTGAAAAAGGTTTAGAAAAGAGCTAAAAGAATGCTACGGAGGTCTGAAAAATCTGCCTTTGTAGTGGGATTTAAGAACATCAGTTTATGTAGGTCATCCAAGAGATGGCTATAAGGTGAATTGGTCATCTAAAAGTACTTGCATGGGAAATAGTTTTGATAGTAGACTGTGCTTTAATCTAGCAGACAAAGGAATAACAAGATCCAGTGATTGGAAGCTGATGGTAGTTGTAGTCAGACTAGAAATAAGGCACAAATTTTAAGTGAGAGTAGTTATTGATGTAGACATGTGGCGGATTCTCCCTCACTTGATGCCTTTAATTTAAGGCTGGATATTTTTCTAAAGGTTATGCTGCAGCTCAAACAGAAATTATGGACTTGATGCAGAAATTAGTAGGTGAGGTTTTACGGCTTGTCTGATGCAGGTCAGGCCAGGTGATACTAATGGTCTCTGGCCTTAATCTACGAGTACGTTATTTGCCTAGCATTCATCTGACTCAGTCTCTGAACTCTGGGGATTTAGATCAAATGAGACCAAATCCCAACCTCCTAGAATCTGGCTGACCACACTGACCTCTGCTGATACCTGCTTTGAAGGCAAATACTCAAAAGACAGCATAGTCTATGTTAAAGCCAGTCTCCCGGTCAGTACAGTACACTAGAGCGGAGCATGATCACTTACTTGGTGGTGGAGGGAGGCCACCAGAGAAGGATATCAAGAATTGCCGCCTCCTTTCCAGTATTGTTAGACTCACTTGGTATGGCTGCACATGTGTTTTGGCCACTGCTAGGTATGCTGATCAGCAGCAATCGTGTATATGTTTTAAAGTTCATTACCGCAAACAGAATTATCCCTAAATAATGGTTGGTTGGTAAATGTTTTCTCTTGTGCATTACTTCGAAATACAAATGACAGTTTCATTTAAATGTGTAGGATCACCTGGGGTGAAATCCTGGCTCCACTGAAGTCAGTTTTGCTACTGACTGCAATGGGGCCAGGATTTTACCCCTAGAGAAGAGCAGTAAACTCCAGTAACCAGATGGGTAGAACTAACAGATTGAGTACTCTAGGAATCCGTCAGTGTTTTTTCCCTTGGGCAGCTTGTGTACATTGCTAATATTTTTGATAAAGAAAAAGGTGCAACTAACTCCAAAGGAGCAGTTCAGCCAAATGTCTACCATCTGTCACCCTAATTCAGGAAATTGCCTAAGCCTAATATTAAGCACATGAGTCTATTGAAGTCAGTGGGTCTATTCACCTGCTTAAAATGACGTGCTTTGCTGCATCAACGCTGGTATAAAAATGACAGAAGCAACCAGAATCCTTTTAATCCAGAAATTTGAGCACACCTTACTGTCTCAGTAACACTCAGTGCTTGGTAGTATCTTCCAGTGAAGTAAGTTGAAAGGGACAGTTCAGTTCAAATTTGTCCTCTAATTATAAGTATTGTAAAAATGTACTTTTTAGAAAAGCTGCAGTATGATGAATAGAAACGTCTACATGATGTCAAAAAATATGATGCAAAAATAAGTGTTTTGAACCGGTTGCACGTTACCCTGCAAAGTTTGCAACCCAAATATCACTGCCATGTGCAAGGGTACCAGAAACCGATATGGCCAAGAAACCAAAGTGAAGATCACTAGGAAGCTTCGCTGTCCAATTTGAGAAATACCAAAAGCAACAAGTACCAGAATGAGAAGTAAACTGGATTTTAAAAACCTTCAGTTTTTAATAATCTAAGCTGCTAGCCACACAAGGGAACTCTGCCTTTTGTAAAAGGTGCATGGTATAATGTTGAACCTGAAAATCAGTTTAAGGGAAAAACAGCGGAGTTGATGGGAAAAGTAAATGAAAATCCAAGTAATAATTCTAATGTTTGATAAGATCTCACTATTAAGGAAGCAGGCAAATGGAGTAATAGCCCTTTTCACTCTTACTTAGGGTACATCTTTAGTGCTTCCCAGCTCAGGCAGACAGACACGCGCCAGCTCGGTTCAAGCTAGCATGTAAAAACAGCGGTGTCGCTGGGGTTCGCGTGGGCAGAGGCTCAGGCTAGCTTCCCAGATACAAACCCACCTGGACCCCGGGTATGTCCTCAGGCTCCCATTTACACTGCTATTTTTAGCACGCTCGCTTGAGCAGAGCTCGCGCATGTCTCCCCCAGCAGCATTGTAGACGTACCCTCAGACTCTGTGTGCAGGTCACAATAGAGACTGTAAAAGGTAAGAGGTATGTACTGTGTGTAGTTGCTTGGGCTCAGGTAGTAAAGCTGTAGATGCAGAAGATTGTAGTGTCCCACTGGGCCTAATCCATTTGATAAACATTTCCTTGATTGCACTGAGTGTAGTACGCCAAATCACATAATAAAAAGGCAATTTTCATTAAGTAAACCTATCGCTCTCATCAGCTGGATCTATTACCTTTTTTATTTCTTCTGTCTAATATTAAACATGGCAGGCTTTTTAATACAGCTGCTGAAGACCAGTATAGTGAATATAATTCTTTTCACACCTTTTGTGAAGAACATACGCAAGCCAAGAAATCCTCTCTTTTTCTACTTCCTACAGTATGAAATATCTGAAAGGGAGATGACATTTGCCAGAACCTAACAAGATTGAACATTTGTGTAGCTCCTTTTACCTCTATACAGTCCATTTGAGTCTACTCTGTACTGTCTTATTAGATTCAAGTTTGATCCTGCAAACTGATCATGTACTACTTCAGCTTCAAGAGGATCACTGAGAGTAGTGAACAGGAGTCTTGGTAGTACTTTCAGGGTTAGAACTCTCATCTTGATATTAATAATTTTAGTTTCATAAAAGTTAAGATGTTTTTATTTGATTCCTTGTACTGCATTTAAAAATAACTCTGGCTCAGATAAGATTATTAAAATCAGAGCCATGTAGGGCTGGAAGGGAGCTTGAGAGGTCATCAAGTCCAGCCCCTTGCATTGAGGCCGGACCAAGTAAGTAAACCTAGACCATCCCTGAAAGGTGTGGGGCCAACCTGTTCTTAAAAACCTCCAGTGATGGAGATTTCACAACCTCCCTTCAAAGCCTATTCTAGAGTCTAACTACGAGATTAGGTGAAAAGTTTTCCCTAATATCTAACCAAAAACTTCTTCACTGTAGATTAAGCCCATTGCCTATCTTCCGTGCGCATGGAGAACAATTGATCATTGTCCTCGTTATAACAGCACTTTAATATATTTGGAGATTATTGGGTCCCCCCTCAGTTGTCTTTTCTCAAGACTAAACATGCCCAGTTTTTATAACCTTTCCTCATAGGTCAGGATTTCTAAACCTTTTATCATTTTTGTTGCTCTCTTCTGGACTCTCTCCAGTTTCTCCACCTCTTTCCTAAAGTGTGGTGCCCAGAATTGGAGACGTACTCCAGCTGAGGCCTCACCTGTGCCAAGTAGTGTGGGACAACCACCTCCTGTGTTGTACCTATGATACTCCTGTAAATACACCCCAGAGTGATTAGCCTCTTAGCAACTGCATCACATTGTGGAGACTCATTCATTTGGGGATCTGCTATAACCTCCAGATCCTTTTCAGCAGTACTGCCACCTAGCCATCTTGTACTTGTGCATTTGATGTCTTTCCTTCCTATGTGTAGTACTTTGCATGTGTCGTCATTGAATTTCATTTTGTTGAATTCAGACCAATTCTGCAATTAGTTAAGATGGTTTTGAATTGTAATCCTGCCCTCCAAAGTGCTTGCAACCTGTCCCAGCATAGTGTCTTCTGCTCAGGGCCGGCTCTGGCTTTTTGGCCGCCCCAAGCAAAAAAAAAAACCTGCAGCGCGGCCGGAGCGCGGGTGCAGGGGGACCGGCTGGGGGGGGAGGG
>NW_020664420.1:9831014-9843675 GCF_002925995.2 Terrapene triunguis | reverse complement strand
AAAAAAAAAAAAAAAAAGGCAGCCGTGCCGCCCTAGGATTGGGCAGAATGCCGCCTCCAACAATCTGCCGCCCCAAGTACCAGCTTGCTCAGCTGGTGCCTGGAGCCGGCCCTGCTTCTGCTACAGTAAAACGGGCCATATAAGTATTATAGATAGATAGCAACGCAGTGCACTGTAAATATGAACTGATTACCTAAGGATTCCCCTTTAGCTGCGGGACACCAGTGTTTGTATAAAATAATTTGCTTATGATAACTGATGGCTACCGTTTATGAAGCACTCTCTCCCTGCTTCTGCTAATGGGCTGTTGTGAAGAATATCTGTTAACCCCGCTTGCCTTTTCACGTTGCAGAGACATTCTGATGAATCTGCATAGACTTGGCCCAGGGAAACCCAGCGTGTGTGTGTGTGTGTGTGTGTGTGTGCGCGTGTGTGCGCCTCAGACAAAAAAACCCAGTTTATCTCTGAATTTTAAAACATACAAATGGCTCCGTACTCATGTGCTGAATAGGCTGCTGTCCCTTAGGATATTTGTGCAAATAAGATGAATTATCCCAAGAAAACTATTCTTGAGTGTCAATTTTTTTTTTTTTAATTAAAAGTGGTTTGTAAAAACATCTGTCTGTTTGGAGCCACTTTTTCAGGGAATGATTGAAACTCCCTGACAAAACAGCCAGGTTTTCAGGCCATTGGTTTTGGTTTGGTTTGGGGGCAGTATCAGAAGAAGGAATGATTAGAACAGTTGAGAATTTGGTTGCTTTGCTTAGCAGGGGTTTGTGCAAACACGTCTGTTGGGTTCAGTGTGTGGATTTTCACCCCTGTACGTTGGTTAGTTTAAGGGTTTGAATGAAACTCTAATCTCAGAGCAAAACTCAATCAAAAATAAGCTTTACCTGGTTTTGTGCCAAGACAAACCCACGAATCACATGTGCGATTTTGATACCAGGTGCAAATTGGACCAGGATCATTTGAAGGTGGGCACGGACTCGCTTGTGAGCTGTTGTGAAATTTCAAAATAACATAGTCTATCTAAAGTTGGTAACACAAATCCAAACTGTCTCTGAGAGTGTTTGTGTGTGCGCGCGCGCCTAGCTACTATAGCTGTAGGCATGTTTGTTTATTTTTAAATACATGTGTTATGGAGAGAGTCCATTTCTGAATTTGGCCCTACATGGATCAGTGAGGGCTACTTGTGAGTAAAGGTTTTCAGGAGCCACATGGACATTATGATGATGAGGGCCTTGTGAATTCCTGGATGGAAAAATGGCTAGATATACAGGATGTGGCCCATGCCCTGGATTCCTTGTGAACGTTTCGTACAGTTCCATTAATGACCCTGCACATGAATTTACTCCTCCCTCAGTCTGTCAATCTCCTAGGACTGATTCATAGATTTTTTTTTTTTAATGTATATTTGTTTGTTTGAAAAGAATGGGTGCCGAGTAGTTGCTTGATAGTGTATATATTTTACAAGCACATAAATACATATTATGCATATAAATGTCTCTAAAATGTGCTGTCTGTAACGGATCTTGGAGAGAATGGAAGAGACTGCACCTTTTACAATTGTTCTTAAATATTACTGTCTATAGGTTTTGTCTGGGATATTTTATTACACTCACATGTAAAATCATTTTTTATAATCGCCCTCTGGCTTTACCCTGGAGGAGGCCGTTTTAGCCCATCTGTGTAGTCTGGAGACCCCTCACTTATTTCAAGTTCCAGAACAGATCTTCCTGTTGCTTCCTCAAATTTGCTGAGAGCCCTTACCCACAGGCTGGGACCGACATATGCTTTGAATATGCTTGAATTTGTTCTTGAGCTTAACTGCCTAGCCCGAGTGGCAAGAAGGAGTTTTTGTTTGGCTGGTTAAACATTGAATACAAAAACTCCAGGCAGGTTTACAAGAAGTAAAGACAAAGGTTAAGTGTCCAGTTTAGCCTTGCCGTACTGCAGATAAAAATCTAGTTTCAGTGGGGTAGAAACTGTGCGGTCATGTTTATAAGAAACAGAATTGGGGCCCAATATTGGAACGTACTGTACACGCTCAACTCCCATTAACTTTGGGAGAAGTTGAAGATGCTTGCATCTTGCAGGATCAGGCCTGTTTAGTATTTTATCTCCCTTTGCAATTCAGATGTATTTGGGGAGGGAGGAATCAAATGTTTGCACTGCAGCTTCTGAAACTCTCTCCCTACTTGAAGTGTAAGTGGTGTTTTCTGTTTTCTCATTCGGTTATAACAACTCTGGCTGAAACCAGAAAGTGAGGGAAAGGGCATGCTGAGGGAGTCATGCCAAAGGTCTCCAATCACCATTCCCATAAAATGCGGAGCTGGAATAATTTTAAGGGTGCATTCATGATGGTGGGGGTAGCATAGAGGTCCCCATGTGACCAAAGGTATGTTTATTAATGACTAAGTGAATAAAATGAAAAGTTTGGGTGCCCTGTTAACCTCCTAGAGCCCATTACAATTCTTTACTGGAAAATATAAAAGTAATGAGTGTTTTACTTAAACAAAAAAACCTCAAAAACACCCCTAAACCTGAAATAGCTAACTATTTATCTATCTAGTAAATAAATAAAGAACATAAGAACGGCCATACTGGGTCCGACCAATGGTCCATCTATCCCAGTATCCTGTCTTCCAGCAGTGGCCTGTGCCAGATGCTTCAGAAGGGATGCTAAAGGCTAAATGGTTAAACTCTTTATTTAAATAGAAGAACAATAATAGGATAAGAATGTGTGTTGATCAGAGTCTTGCCTGTCCAAATAGTAACTGGATTTGTTAGCAAGATTATTAATTAGTGGTATACGTGTGTGGTTCTGTTCTAAAAAGTGACTCTCTCGAACTGGTGTCCTGGGTTAACATAAGCCTGGCCATATTGAGTCAGACCAAAAGTCCATCTAGCCCAGAATCCTGTCTTCTGATAGTGGTCAATGCCACCTGCCCCAGAGGGAATGAACAGAACAGGTAATCATCAAGTGATCCATCCCATCGCCCATTCCCAGCTTCTGGGTTTCAGTGTTTCTCTCTGTGGCACTGCATCAGTCATGTTTTGCTCACAAGGCGAAAGATGCTCTAACTGCAAACTTGCCCTGGGTTGCTTACCTCAAGCTGGGCTGTTTTATTCCCCCCCCCCCGCCCCCCATGACCTGGCTGAGGTGCGTTATAGGTGGTGGTAAGGTACAACTGAGGCACTTGTGTTAGCTGTACATTTCAATTGCACTTCTATAAATACTCCTGTAAGTAGGACAGGGATACAAAAATATATGGCTTCTTTGAAAAATGTCAAGAGAGATAATAAGGAGGTTTTCCTCCAAGTTCAACTGCAGATCAGTGAACCGAGTCAGATGTTTACTTCTAATCTTGTACCCTGCTCTCATCACTTCATTTTATAGAGTAAGCTTTTTGGATTTTATAAAATAAGTTTTATATGAGCTCTTCAATATGAAATTCCATTTAAAATTCCCCACCAACTGCAGAAGGATGTAAATTAGACCAAGTCAGGCTGGTCATACAGTGATACTTAAATTGTTTGGTGGTGGTGCTTTTAAAAGGCATCTCTTTGCGCGACATGAGAGACTATATATTAAATACTGTTTTTTCCATTTGGGGCATGTTGACACTAATTTTGGGGGAAAATTTAATCTCTTCTTGTTCATGTATGGAAAATGACTGGAATTCATGATCTAAATTTGATGATTAAATTTGTCATGCTTGATGTTTGGTTTGCACAGACTTGAATAATTGAATCATAATAGCCGGTCATTCTATTGGCAAGAGATGAGTGGTTTTCTTATGCTTGCGGTTATCCTGGATCTTTAGTGCAATGCACATTTCCAAACACCATGTTGTACATAGTGTAACTTGTCAAATTAGCATGTTAGTGGAACGCCAAACCCCAGCATAGGTTGTTGATAGCAGGGATTGAACCTGGGACCTCTAGCTTTTCAAGCATAAGTATTTACTGCTTGAGCTAGAAGATCCAGGTCTGTTTGCCAAGGTTGTGGCTAGCTCATCAATCTCTGTGGCTAAGTGGGTTGCATAAACATTGAAAGAAAGTTTGAGGAACTCTTAACTGCCACTTGCAGTGTTTTTTGGAGAGCCAAAAAGAGACAAAGAGCAAAAAGACTCTCTTGTTTCTCCTAGCACTAGAGGGCATTCTTCAAAAGGTGATGCATATTCTTGGTGGTTTGGAGTGTACGGCTGTTGAGAAGAGGGAGATAGTTTCAGGATATTCCAGTTACAGTAGAACTTCAGAGTTACGAACTGACCGGTCAACCACATACTTCATTTGGAACCAGAAGTCTGCAATCAGGCAATAGCAGAGACTTAAGGCAAATACAGCACAGTACTGTGTTAAACATAAACTACTAAAAAATAAAGGGAAAGTCATAGAATATTAGGTTGGAAGGGACCTCAGGAGGTCATCTAGTCCAACCCCCTGCTCAAAGCAGGACCAATCCCCAGACAGATTTTTACCCCAGTTCCCTAAATGGCCCCCACAAGGATTGAACTCTCAACCCTGGGTTTAGCAGGTCAATTTGTTTCTGTGCTTGTTTCATTTAAATTAACATGGTTAAAAGCAGCATTTTTCTTCTGTAGAGTAAAGTTTCAAAGTTGTATTAAGTCAATGTTCAGTTGTAAACTTTTGAAAGAATAATATAATGTTTTGTTCAAGTCACAAATGTTTCAGAGTAACGAATATCCTCCATTCCCGAGGTGTTCGAAACTGTGAGGTTCTACTGTAATTTTGTTTTCTTGATCATTTGAAACTAGCCATGTAAGTGGCTATTAATCCTTATTGCCTGAAGTGGAAGAGTACTCTAACCCTGCATTATTCATAAGCAGTGATTCTGAATCAATGCAGCCTTAATTAAATGAAACTGAAGGTTTAATGTTGGCTATATGTTTTGGTGTGTATGGGTTTGCATTTGTTTCTCCAATGTGTCTCTTGCTAAAATTAACAATCTGCATCGGTTGTATTAATCCCCACTTTATTCAGAGTGGATACGTGTATACACAGTGATATTCATTTGAAGGGTTAATGACTATACAACTGCTACCCATTTACCACATAACACAATGTGCAGTTAGAGCACTCAGACGCTCTTAATTCTGCCCTCTAGTGATAGCACAAGGGGTGGTGTAATGGGACTTTAAAAATGAGTTTAATTTAATCTGGAACTTTAAACACTTTTATTAAAAGGTTTTGCATGGTGTCAATCCAGGTGTTAAAATTGTTTAGGTGCCCTAACTCTGCATTTCTTTCAAGTTTAACTGTAACTCTGAATTTCCTGGGTTTATAATGCACTGTTTGGGGATAATTACAGCATCTCGAATGTTTTTACTCTAAAACACTGATAGGTACTCTCAATCTCCACTCCATTTTAACATAACTAATATGCAGGAAGATCTCTGTCTCTCTCTCTCTCTCTCTAAAAAGTTCATTTGTCCAGGAAAATGAGTGCGTAGTTAGTACGTATAAAGAGCTCATCTACTGGTCTATAAGAAAAGGGTCTGTAATATTCATAAGTTTGCAGGTTCAGGAAAGATGCTGCTGTCACACTTGCAAGAGGCCTTCCTTACTGAACTTCTCTGAACACTAATAATGTGAAAGTGGAATTTACAAATGTAGGTTTGTTTTTGTTTTGTTACATAACTGCATTCAAAAACAAAACAATGTAAAACTTCAGAGCCTACAAGTCCACTCAGTCTTTAACTTACAAGGGCCGCCCCTTAAAAGCATGGGTGCCTGAAGTGAAATTTAGGTACCTTAATGAAGGGCCTCTATTTTAGAGGGCCAAAACACCCACAGCCCTCATTGATTTAGATGGAATCTGGGCATGCTCATCTCTGAAAATCCACGTTTTGAAAATGTTGGCCAAGGTACATACAAGTGCACCATAACTGTGTACTTCTGCAGCAAACAACGTATAAATAGATAATTCAGCATTGCAGTTAGATGAAAACTACATGTTAATTGCGTTGCTGTTGACTGACTGATTGTGGTGCTATTCTTCTTTCCCACAATCCGTTAACTTGGTAGCTGTTGCTGGCTTGTTGTAACATGTCTTGCTACAAGATCCCGGCGTCAACATTTACACACTTTGCCCTTTAAAATTAACTAGTACTTCAAAGATGAATTACCACGGAACTAGAAACATTTCTTAAGTCCTAGTTCAGAAGACCAGTACCTTCAGGGCTAGATGATGCAGTCTTAACTCGAGAGACTAGGGTGCGACTCTTATGAAAACACAAGTTTGGTCTCTTCCTATTCCAAGTCTGTGCACAAAAATCACTGTTGGTTTGCCAGTCTGTGCTTGAAAGCCCTGGGAATCGTAAAGCAGGGGTTTTTTAGGTCAGGATTGACTGAAATGCATTTGATGTGGCTGTGTGAAGGAGCCTGCGCAGCACTGGTCTCGCTTAGCTCCAATTCCTGGAGAGTGAAATACACCACAGAATTTCTTTCCAATTAAAGGACTGCATACAGGTCCAGCTGTTAATAATGAATGCATAGCTCTGAAAGCAAGAGAAGACCAATATGATTACCTAGTCTGACTTCTGCTTCCCTGATCTAAGGGGCAGGACATTTTTTTGCTTGAATACTGCTAGAAATGTTTTCTAACCTTGCACTAGATTGCCCCTTAGGTAGTCTACAGAATGGTCTTGCTAGCATGATTCACGAGGGAAAATCCCTATGCACACTAAGCAGGTCAGTTTCCCTAATGCTACCATATTAAAACTTAACCCCATGGGGCGGCCAGTGTAAATATGACTGCACGGAAGCCAGACGGGTGAAGGCTAGGAGTGTCAACTTTCTAATCGCACAAAATTGAACACCCGTGCCCTGCCCCTGCCTTGCCCCTTCTCCAAGGCCCCACCCCCGCTCACTCCGCCCCCCTTTCTCCATTGCTCGCTCTCCTCCACCCTCACTCACTTTCACCAGGCTCGGGCGGGGGTTGGGGTCAGGGCTTTGGTTGGGGGTGCAGGCTCCGGGGTGTGGGGGCAGAAATGAGGGGTTCAAGGTGCGGGAGGGGACTCTGGGCTGGGGCAGAGGGTTGGGGTGCAGGAGAGGATGAGGGTTCCGGCTGGGGGTGCAGGCTCTGGGGTAGGGCTGGGGATGAAGGGTTTGGGATGCAGGAGGGGGCTCTGGGCTGGGGCCAATGGGTGTGGAGTGCTGGGGGGGGCTCAGAACTGGGGCAGGGGGGTGGGTTGCGGGAGGGGATGTGGGCTCTGGCTGGAGTGTGGGCTATGGGGTGGGGCTGGGGATGAGGGGTTTGGGGTGCAGGAGGGGGCTCAGGACTGGGGCAGGGTGTTGGGGCACAGGAGGGTGTTCGGGGTGTGGGCTGTGGGCGGTGCTTACCTCAGGCAGCTCCCAGAAGTGGCTGGTATGTCCTTGCAGCCTCTAGGCAGATGTGCGGCCAGGCGGCTGCAGACGCCGCCCTTGCCCACAGGCGCCACCTTCGCAGGTCAGCAGAATCCCATGATTGAAACAGACCTGCTAACTTGACTAACCTGAGAAGGTGCTCTGGGCGGGGGAAGAAATGGGGGAAGGGTTGAACGTTGATTAGGGATTGAAACAGTTAAATACAAAATATCAGAATTCGTATGGGGTGGGCAGGCTGGAAGAGGGGCACATTGGGTCCGCCAAAAGGAAACACACTGGCACAAACCTTTCCCACAGTCTTCACATTTTCTGTTTGTTTTTGTCCACATAGCTTTAACTCTTCAGAGCAGGGACACGTCTGGTTATGTGTTTGTACAGTGGCGGGTGCTACTCGAATATAAATTTAAAAAATATTTCTATAAGGAATTCCCCTATGACAGGGTGTCATCTTCTCCTGCTTGTTCCTATAGTTACTATATAATGAATCTTTCATTAGAGGGAAGGGTGGTACTGTGGCCAAAGCAAAGTAAATCTTTTTTTTCTCCTAGCTCGGCCACTCCATCTTTGGAATCATTTAACATCTCTGTGCCTCAGGGCTTGTCTAAATGCAGTGTTGCACCAGTGTGACTTAGAAACTGATTTAGTTAAACCAGTGTAAAAGCCGGTGTGAACACATTTACTTCTGTTTAAATCAGGCTGATTTTGGTTTAGTTTAAGGCCATGTCTACACTACAAATGCTTTGCCTATGTATCTAGATCAGCAGAGCTCCTGAATGGAGACACTGCATATGCTAACAGGAGAAATGTTTCTGTCAGCATAGCAACACCACCTCTTTGAACAATGCTAGCTATGCCAATAGAAGCGCTCTTCTGTCAGTATAGCTGTGTCTGCACTGGGGGTTTTGCCAGCATACCTATGTTGGCTAAGAAGTGTGGCTTTTTCACACCCTGACTGACATAGCTATGCTGACAAAACTTTGTAGTGTAAACCTGGCCTAACTTGATCCAAGAGCAGGTTTAAACTAAACCAAAATACGCCACTTCTAAACTAAAATAAGCGTATCTACACAGAGACTTGCACTGGTTTAACTAAACAGTTTAATGAAACAGTGCAAATTTGACTGGATAAAGTCTTAGTTTCCCTATCTGTAAGATGAGAGAATAAGACTTGTCTATATGCGTGTTGATGCTTAATTCATTTAACATTTTTAAAATGCAGTCTCTCTATTTAAGAGAGGGTGCTATAGAATGGCAAAACATTACTGTATGCCCATGTGGAGTGTGGTTATTGCTGCAACTATTACATGTTCCTATTTTAATACTGTATATAAAAGAAAGGAAAATTTTAATGATGGCTTAGAGCTACAGTATAGTGTAGACAGATGCACAGAGATGATAACTGCATATGGTGTCTGAGCAAGACAAAAGGGACACTCAGCAATCACAATATCAAAACCCAGTAACATCACTTACTGAACAAAATCATGTTGATCAAAATCAAATGTCAAAGTAGGCTTTTCAGGACAAGTGAGGAATCTGTTTAGCAGAGCTCATTCAGAGTGTCAGCTTCTGTGGGAATCTTCTGGTGTTTTTATTACTTTGAGAAATAAAGTTGGCTTTATCTGATTTCTTGGGCTGTGATTTATAGCTGGCAAGGTATACATGGGATGTAGATTAAGACAGAAACAAAAGTTATTTCCTTTTATATGCTTCTAGCTGAACTCTAGGAAGGGTACAATATTTGATAAGGCAAATGGTGCAGGTTGAGATGATTAAAAATAAAATTGATTTGCTTGAGTCCATTGCTTCTTCACACAACGCACAGTCAACTTGTGGAACTCATTGCCAGGGGATGTTATGAAGGCCAAAAGTATAACTGGTTTCAGAAAAGAATTAGATAAGTTGATGGAGGATAGGTCCATCAATGGCTATTGGTCAAGATGGTCAGGGATGCAACTGCGTGTTCTGGGTGTACCTAAGTCTCTGACTGCCAGCTGCTGGGATTCTATGATGGGGATGGATCTCTTGATGATTGTCCTGCTCTGTTTGTTCCCTTTGAAGCATCTGGCGTTGGCCACTGTCGGAAGACAGGATACTGGGCTAGATGGACCATTGGTCTGACCCAATACGACTGGCATTTGAGTGCTCACAATAAATGGTATAAACAGCCCCTTGATTCTGAAAATATAGTGTGAATAGGAGCCATAGCAAATAATGAAGGTGCTTATCTATAGAGAGAGGCCATGTGGTCTATTGGATAGAGCACTGGCTGGGAATCAAGATCTGGGTTATATTCCCAACGCAGCCACTGACTGGCTGGGTGACCATGGGCAAGTCATTACATGTTCCTGTACCACAGTTTTCTCCATCTGTGAAATGGGGTTATTTATACCAACCTGCTTTGTAAAGCACTTTGAGGTCGACTGATGAAAAGTGTTCCATAAGAGGTGGAGTTAGTGTGTTATACTGGATGAAATGGTGCCCTGAGCTGGGTTGTCTGAAGGGACAGAACCTGGATCTGAAAATATGATTGTCCACTGCCGAAGTTAAAAGACCATTAGCTTGAAGGCAGTAGCAGACTCTGAAATGTCTCCATATAGATTAACTGCTTGTATGTCTTTGTTCTCCTCTGCTTTAACATCTGTTGCAAGGGTTGTTGGTGCATGCATGCTGTGCGTGTGTTTAATTAAATTTTTTTAAGAAGTCTGTTATTTGCATGGAATACATTATCTTTTGCAATGAAATGTGTGTACTCACCTTTGAATTCTACCTTCATGCACACAGCACCATGTGGCTTGCCTGTTATTTTTGTGATGGTGAGCTTGAAGAGGTAAGCAGCAGCTGGTTGTTGGGCTGGCACTTTTTTCTCCCTTTCTATTTGTTGCTTTTCTGTGTTTTATTTTCTGAATGGTTTAATTTGCATGGGATAGCATGTGTTTGGTTTGGAGCTTTTAAACACACACAGCCATCAGAACATAGGGAAATGCTGTCATGCAGCATTCTCTGTGTGTTTGCTAAATATGGTTGTCTTTAAAAAGGAAAAAAAAAGTTAGATTTATATAACAGAAATTAAAAGATGCTAGTTCCATAGAGAGAGAGATTAAATATAAGCTAAATGATGATGGCTAGAAACGGTACTAGTTTTAAAGCTTCTTCCTTTTGACTATATCTGCTTTATATTGTCTGGATACTATAATACTCTTTCTACATAATTTCGGCTTCTTGATAGATATGTATATTGCATCCATGTCGTTTTAAACCAGTAAGTAGAGGGTTAGTTTGTATTCATGGGCAAAATTTGAATCTTTTTTGATGTGCTGACTTTCTATTGTATAGAACAGTGGCAGTCAACCTTTCCAGACTACTCCTGTCATTTTCAGGAGTCTGATTTGTCATGCATATCCCAGGTTTCACCTCACTTTAAAATTACTTGCTTACAAAATCAGACCTAAAAATACAAAAGTGTCACAGCACACTATTACTGGAAAATCGCTTTTTTCATTTTTACTATATAATTATAAAATAAATCAATGGGAATATAAATATTGTACCTACATTTCAGTGTATAGTATTTAGAGCAGTATAAACAAGTCATTGTCTGTATGAAATTTTAGTTTGTACTGACTTCGCTAGTGCTTTTTACGTAGCCTGTTGTAAAACTAGGCAAATATCTAGATAAGTTGATGTACTCCCGGAAGACCTCTGTGTACCCCCAGGGGTACACGTGCCCCTCATTGAGAACCACTGGTGTAGAAGTGCCTGGCAGCAGGCAACAGATGTGACGTTTGTTGCTGCTAGTATTTAGCACTTACCTGTTTAGATGGTTTAGAGAGAGTGTTACGGAAATGAGCGTGTTACGTTGCGTGTTCAGTATAGGAACTAGAACGACCAGTGAGAAGAGTGTAGGCTTGTTGGATGGATGCTTAATCTGTCACTCTTCACAATTCCTTTTTCTGGGTGGATTTCCTTAGAGTGGGTGATTTGTACTGTAATTTTTCAGTATGTAACACTCATAATGCTGTTTGCACTAGCTGTAAACTCTATAACCAATAATTCAAGTTCAGAGAGCAGATTAAGAGTGAAATTTTTACCTTAAGTCTTACCCTGTTGAAGTCCGCTGGCTCCTATGATGTTTTATGCGCCTCTACATCCATAAAGGCTACCACATGTGGGGCTGAGATGTTGGCTTTCCAGAGAGCTGTCCTACTGTATGAGCAAAAGGAATAGTTTAGATATTACTCTGGCCCACAGCAGCGTAGAGAACCTTTCTCCATAAAACGTAAAAGTTCTGGCTGACCACAACATAGTTGTCGGTCTCTGCACAGGTGAATTGTCAGCTATTGGGTGACCAGTGCACTCCAAATAAAGCCTGCACACTCAAGTTCAGGTCCATGTCCATGTTTCTCTCCTCAGTGCTGGTTTATTAATCAATGCAAGATGCAAAGGCTGAAAATGACACACAGCACTTAGTGGGAAAGTGACTGTTCCTTTCTGCCATCTGGGATGGTGAGAGGACCCATCTTTCCCCTACTTGGTAGCCCTTTCTGGCTACTATTGCAATCCCTGCTCAGGTCCTTCCCTGATGCTAGGTCTCTCTCTCTACTAAGGGCCTCTGTTTGTAGCAGGCACTGTTTATAATGTGCAGTCACATGATGCCTATCATGCTTCTTGAGCTCCCGCCCATCAGTCTTAAAGAGCTGACCCTTGGAGCAGAGTGCAGAATACCTGTGCCCTCCGGACCAGCACTGTGTTACAGCTGAGTATCCAGGGTCTGTTCCTGGACCCATTCTCTCATTCCCGAGCTGGTGGTGGCGATAAAACAATACGCCTGTCCACTGAAGGAGGAGGGAGTATCCGAATGACTAAAAGTCAGGTTCATACAGTAGCTGTCCCATAGTCCGACAGCACAATGGACTTTCTGAGAAAAAACAGGAACAGGGCATGCGGTCTCCTTGTTCTTTCTAATTCCCAAGGGATGTACACCAGTGTAACGGAGAACAGAACCTAGTCCCAAGTGAGTAGAGGGTAATCCTGCCGATCTCTCCCGTTTATGTCTTCTCCTAGCCACTTCATCTATTGGATTAGGTAAGTGCCCACCAGATTAAGAAACTTTCCGTAGAACTCTTATATTTTTCTCTGAAACTGTTAATTAAAAGTAGCCCATGCTGCTGTTTGTGGGCTAATTCATGGTGCACAATTTCTATTTACAAGTATGATTACATGTTAAAAATCACTTAGAAAAGTTAGATGCCTGCAAGTCACCAGGGCC